>NW_021391915.1:0-633 GCF_001605985.2 Dendrobium catenatum
ACTGGATAAGGGGTGCCATTATACCCAAAGCATGCCGCAAGGTTATCACCAAATTATGTTCCAAGTTTCTGTTTTTTGGGAACATTAATGATAAAAAAATGCATTTCATTTCTTGGAAAACTGTCACTAAACCTAAAATTAAAGGTGGCTTGGGGATTCCATCATTCGATTCTATGTATCACGGGGTTTTCTGCTCTTTCATTTGGCGTATGTATAACACTCAATTTCCATTGGGCAACTGGTTCAAATACAGATTTCTTTCTCCTTGGAAATCACCACCTATTGCGGCTTCCAAATTCTGGAAACAAGTGTGTATTACTGCAACTAAAACCAAAGCCAATTTTGATTTTAAGGTTGCTGATGCTTGCAATTTTTCTATGCTTTGGGACCCTTGGTTTTGTGGTGACTGTTTAGGTAACCAATTTTTTTCTGCTAATCTGGTTGGCTGTGAGGTTAAGGACTTTATTTCAAATGGGGCTTGGTCTTTGCCTGATTGGTTACCGTCTGATATTAAGCAGCAAATTCTTACAATTTCTGTTGAGGAGACTTATGGTGTGCTTTGGGCTGGTATTTCTAAGCCTACTTTTAAGATTCTCACTTCCCATTTTTATGATAATATGGAGGATGTGAATT
>NW_021391916.1:0-327 GCF_001605985.2 Dendrobium catenatum
GACCCGACATCCTGCCTTAAGGCCCGACGTTTAGATCCGATGTCCTGCTGAAGTCCCAACGTCCTTCTTAAGGCCCGACGTTCAGATCCGACATCCTGCTGAAGAATCGATGTCCTGTTTCAGACCCGACATTCAGACCCGACATCCTGCCTTAAGGCCCGATGTTCAGATCCGACGTCCTGCTGAAGACTCAACGTCCTTCTTAAGGCCCGACGTTCAGATTCGACGTCCTGCTGAAGAATCGACGTCCTTCTTCAGACCTGACATTCAGACCTGACATCCTGCTTAAGGCCCAACGTTCTGCTGAAGGCCTTACATTCTGCTCAG
>NW_021391917.1:0-324 GCF_001605985.2 Dendrobium catenatum
CAAGAGTGAACTCAACAGCTCAGCAAAGCAACAAACCTCCAATCAAAACTCTCAGAATCCAAAACCAGCACATCAGACAAATCCGTACAGAAATCAGAACAGAATCAAACAGATCTCAAATCGGACATATCAGAACAAAACTGAACAGATACGGACATATATCACATCAGAATCAGAATCGTACAGAAATCAGAACTTCAAATCATATCAGAACAAAACTAAACAGAACAGATATCAAATCAACAGAATTGTACGGAAACAGAAGCCGTATCAAATCAGAAACAGAACAGATCAGACATATCACATCAACAGAATCAGAAATCA
>NW_021391918.1:0-565 GCF_001605985.2 Dendrobium catenatum
ATCTTATTTGAATCCAACTTGAAATTTTAGTTTCACCCCTTTACTATCATTTATAGAAAATCTTTAAATAAAATTTATGTTGTTATTTTAATCGAGAGTATTCATATGATACTCCAATTTTTTACGATGTATTAACTACGAGGGCTTACGCTCGTAGGAGATTTAGAACTCATATCTTTTTTTCAAAACTCAATTAATATATATTTTGTGAAATCAAATTTATAAAGATCATTATCGTCATAATCGAATGATTACTATCGGATGATATATTCTTTCTTTAGGGAGATATATCATATGTTAATATAAATTTGAATATGAAATTAACTATCACTTCTCTTGATTATCATAGTCTGATATTTGGCTTAACCTTATTTTGGTCATCCGGGGTCATATGTAGTTCTCTCTTAAATCAAGCTACGACATTTGAGAGAAAATCTACAATTTTAGATCTAAAATCATTAGAAGGTTTTTTTCTCCACCTTCCGATGCAGTATATTATCCTAATGGTTTGTTCGACCTCAGAATTAACATTTATATTTAATTCTTGATTTTTTCAAAGAAATTT
>NW_021391919.1:0-256 GCF_001605985.2 Dendrobium catenatum
CTAGAGTGTGGGTGTTATGCTTCATTGGTTTAGCATTCATTTGACTATATGGAGAATCAAAGTTGTTTGGAATGCTTCATCTCATGAATAAAAGAGTCTTGAAGCATTGAACATTGGGTATCTCACCAAAGAACCTTCAATCCTTGGGATTAAGAGGGACTTCTAAGGGTTTGCAAAGTACGCACCCTATACGTCGTATATACGCAAACCGTACGCACCTGAGACGCCATCCATACGCACATCACAATTATTATTT
>NW_021391920.1:0-1324 GCF_001605985.2 Dendrobium catenatum
AAATAATAATATAATAAAAAAAATTTAGGCCCCCCTAAAGATATTTTCTGGCTCCGCCACTGATTGGAGATGCCCTAAGTTGATGATTTTGTTGCTTGACATGCTTTGAAAATATGAGATTGAAACTTCTATTTGAAATCTTGCCACAAGTCGTTTGACACATCTTTCATATCATCATACAATGTTAGTCAGTATACCTCTAGAGAGAAAAAATATTTTATAATGTTAAAACAAAATATTAAATGATGTGACATCCCTTATATGATATTGTATATTATTATTATTATTATTATTATTATTTGTTGGCATCATTTTGCTGGTGAAAAGGAATAAATAGCAGAGACTGGTTTTGGTTAGTGGAAGGAAATATGATAAAAGTAACATAAGCAGGAGAAAATTTTCTCTGCGGTCATCGAATTGTTCTGAGATGAATGAGAGTGTGTTATGTCCTCTGGTACATAACACCGGTACAAAATAAAAAAATGACGTTGCACGCTCTCATTCATCACCCAACGTCGTCCGATGACTACATAGAATAATTAATCTTGAACCAAGAGGCATGGGGACTATGTAAAATTTAGCTGTTTATTTACACACTATTTGTTTCCTTTTTATCTGAACAATATAAAATAAAAGAACAAAATCAAGCCTGATGAAATTGCCGAATAAAGGAGATAGGTTATCGATGCGTTTCTGCAGTTGAAGGATAAGCTTAAAAGCAGGATATCTTCTCTTGCCTGTAGAGAAAGACTCTATCAATTATGATTGTCGGAGATAAGATTAAAGTCATATATTAATAGAACATGAATTCACGTCTAGTGCTTCTCCTGCTAGGTCCTATTTATTATATGTATAGATAAATAAAAGAAGCATTCTGCTGCTTGGCCCAAAAAAAATATTTTAAGGAGCTGCTTGGTAGTACTCAGGATTTTATTTAAGTAGATTTTGGTAAATACTTTAAATTTGGATTTACGAAATCAAAGGGGGTTAAATCATAAATATTGTTCGGTAATGTTCATGATAAATCATGTTAAATCATGTGTGACTGTTTGGCTATAGAGCTTTAAATCTTGAAACGGGCGGACACTTTTTTCCTCTCACGCCAATAGAGCTTTAAAACCAACGAATCAGAGGATTTCAAAAATCTGAGATTTACCATGAAAATTGGTAATTTTCCGTCTACCGCGACTTTCATTTACCGTGAGATTTGGCTTTGCATTTTAGGCCGTTTGGCTGGATTTCGCTCAAGTCTGTTTCTAACAAACTTGTTGGTTGAGAGTTTTAGCTGCGAACAAAGATTTTGAATTCTAGTCTTAGGTATAGA
>NW_021391921.1:0-392 GCF_001605985.2 Dendrobium catenatum
CTATAGTGATGCTAGTTTAAATTCAATAGTTCAAAAAGCTCTATCTTTAGTGAACTAACTAATATTGGTGGTTAGCATTAATCATGTAAAGATGAAATAATACCAACCTTTTGATCCTTTTTTTTTTCTTGAAGATATGCAAATTGTATTAAAACAGGAAGAAAAGACTATTATAATGAAAAATGAAAGAAAACTAAAAAACATCCATTTCAAAACAAAGGGAAATGAAGCCCGAAAGAATAGAAATTTTTTAAAATAACCAAAAAAGGTTGGTTAGTATCCCAGAATTCCCAAGCATATACAAAATGACAACTAGATAGAATCTCAACTTCTATTACTCAAAAATCATAATGCAAAAACACAAAGTTGATAACATGAAAACTGAGAGGCCA
>NW_021391922.1:0-527 GCF_001605985.2 Dendrobium catenatum
GGTTGGCTGCACCGACCTAGCGGGCCCCATTTTGTGAAAAATGACGTTTTCTGTCATTTTTGGGTCCAAAAATTCCGAAAAAAATTTCTAAAAATTCGTAAAAAATTTCTAAAAAAGAAAAATTCTAGAATTTGCAATAACTTCTCCCCTTTCTCTCCAAAACCTATAAATAGGCCTCCTAGACCTTTAGAAAATTTTTAACTTCTCTTTCTTTCTCCCTCCGGTTCTCTGGCGGTTTAGGCTTCCGCTATTTTTGAGTAGAAAATTTCCTCTACTCGAATTAGCGCCCCTCTTCTCTGGCGGCGAGCAGAAGTCCGACGATGCGTAGGAGTCTTCCGACGAGCAGGAGTCTGACGACAGGGAGAAGTCCGACGTCGGGTAGAAGTTCAACTTCGGGTACAAGACCGACGAAGATTCGTCGACGAGCAGAAGTCCGACGACGAGGAGAAGTCTGACGTCGGGTAGAAATTCGATGTCGGGTAGAATTCCTATTCGAGGTTGTATGTCAGAACATTTGTTCGATGACA
>NW_021391923.1:0-240 GCF_001605985.2 Dendrobium catenatum
TGATGAATATGATGACTTAAATAAGAATTTTGAAAATTTAAAATCATCCTATGCTGATCTTGAAAAAGAATTTAAAAATTTTAAGGATTAATCTGAGAGCAAAACTTATAGAATCAATTATACAAATTGAATCTTGGAAGATATGAATTCATTCTATAAACTGATAATAAGAGCTCTCGAGGATAATAAGAAACCCCCTAAAGTTGAAGATTTTACAAATCCTAAATATTATCCTAAATT
>NW_021391924.1:0-213 GCF_001605985.2 Dendrobium catenatum
GAGACATAAATATGCGATATATTCTGGTGCTATATGCATAAACAAATAGGGAGACATAAGGGGTCTAAATTATTTGAGATTTTGTCTAGGTCCGGGACATGTTATATGAACTAATTTGTGATATGAATTTTAATTTATTTATTTATTTTATAGTGTTATCTAAATAAAAGAATAAGTGTTATGCATTTATTATATTTACAAATTTAGTGATTC
>NW_021391925.1:0-337 GCF_001605985.2 Dendrobium catenatum
AGTTTCTGATTATACCTGCACCTACCACTTTTTTGGTGGTGTTGTCTCCAAGAGTAACCTTTCCTCCAGCCCTGGCCGTCAGCTTAATAAATTGATCAGCATCTGCTGTCATATTGTCGTGAGCATCCACTGTCCAGGTACCACATGCACTCATGAGGTCTTTGGTGAGAGCACAGATATAAAGTCATTAAATGTCAAATTTAGGAACCTAAATAAGTTTGGGTCCCTTCTTATAAAAAGAAGAATGCAATGCATGTTTGTAATATTGTGAATCATGGAACTTGGGTCTCCACACCTAATGTGTACTATGGTGAATAGTGCAAGTGTGTGAAATGTG
>NW_021391926.1:0-334 GCF_001605985.2 Dendrobium catenatum
ACTAGGAGAGTGTGAATAGCCAAAGGGTTCTCTGCCCACACTAGGAGAGTGTGAAAGGAGAGAGTGTGAAAGGACGGACGGTTCTCTGCCAACACTGGGGATTGTGTAAAAGGATGACGGTTCTCTGCCGCACTAGGGAGTGGTGAAAAGAGTGTGTTGTACCCGCCTTGCTGTGGGTGCAAAAGGAGAGTCACTATTGGTATTAGTGCAATACTCAGAGGGTGCCTCTGGGGAGTGGATGTAGGTCTGGTTTTAGACCGAACCACTATAAATCTAGTGTCATTTACTTTACTATTGTTACGTTTCCACATTTTAATTCTTAGTTTTAAAAACT
>NW_021391927.1:0-211 GCF_001605985.2 Dendrobium catenatum
TTGGCTTTGTTATTCTTATTATTGGTAGTGAACTATACTAAAAGCTTCTATGGCAATCCCAACTTATTTGAAAATTTATCTGCTCTTATTATTTGATTTATAGCCTCTGATAAAATTTTAAATTTAAGCTTTGTTTGTGACATTTTTATTACTATTTTTAAAATATTTTTTAGTAATTTTTTTTAATTATAAATATTTTATTAAAAATTAT
>NW_021391928.1:0-222 GCF_001605985.2 Dendrobium catenatum
TTGAAAGGCAGAATTTGAATTTCCAATTCATTTACATCAAGTTTTGTTGGTTAAATTTGCGCACATTTTTCATGAAAGATGGTGTATTTTTATCTTTTGTAGATTTGTTTTTGTATTTATTTTATTTTTTAAATTTTGAGAGTTATAGAATGATTAATGAACTAATTATTAAAAGAGAAGAAGATTTTTTTTTTTAAGATTATAAATTATTGCTTAAACATA
>NW_021391929.1:0-993 GCF_001605985.2 Dendrobium catenatum
CTTTTGATAAAAATATAAAATCATATTTATTTTTTTAGTGAACTTTGGCCTATTAGTTTATTGAGAAATATCTCCAAAGTCATAAATTTAAGCCCAAATACTTTACAATTTATTGCAAAACATTCCATATATATACACTATAATTTTAGTTGAGAATAAAATTTTCTCTATCAATATTCTTTTTTCTTGTCCATCATCTCCATATTTTTCATTTTTCTCATTATTTAACACAATACATGCATGGTACCTCCCAACTGCACCACTTTATTGATTTTCTTGCTTATCACACTAAGGTTTCGTTTGGGACGGCTTTTTTGCTACTTCTTAAAGCAGCTTTTTAGTACAAAAATTTTCATTTTTTGTATTAAAAAGTTACTTTAAGAAGCAAGAAGAAAGCCATCCCAAACGAAGTCTAAGTCTCATCAAGTCAAGAAGCAACGAACTCTTCATTGTCATTAGTTATTGATCACAACTATCCCCAAACTATATAAAGCTTGTCACACTCATTGCTTATCTCCAAGTCATCGATCTTGTAGGCGCACTACTCATTACATCATGTTATCTTCAAGCCGTCAACCCAACCATCACCAACCTTGATAGTAACCCTCAACAGTATATCATATGATATTATAATATCATTCATCTTATATCAGTCAATATATCATTTTACTAGTACCAATATTACATTCCAGTACATATTACTCATATCAATACATTCCATTTTATGTACATTTTTACCTACTCATTTGGAAAGAAATTTATATACACAGATTTCACATGTAAAACTATAATAAATTTATATCAAATCATTCTAAATGATTAAATCTATAATATATCAAAAGTTACATGATGAAAACTTACAAAATAAGAAGATAATGTATTTTTAGTAGATTTATGAGATATAAAATTCGTAGAATCTAAACCATCAAAAATAAGGGTAAGAGATTAGTCACGTATAATTACAACAAATATAATAAAATCTGTAACATGAAC
>NW_021391930.1:0-274 GCF_001605985.2 Dendrobium catenatum
CCTAGGGGTAAATGTAACGCACAATCAATCACAGAATGCATGAAGTAAGTAAGTGAACACATCAATTCTACACTAGCAAACAGCATGCAGTGAAAGCTCGAAAATCCAGCACACAGCAAGAAAGTAAAACACCGGCCTATCATAAGACTAGATTTGGTTGTCCTAGAAAATCATCTAAAGTGTGTGAGGTAGATCGTGTGGTTTTGATGTGTCCTAAATAGGATTATTAGTTAAGGCTATTTAAGGTTCAATTGGTTGATAGGCTAAAGGGTAT
>NW_021391931.1:0-1212 GCF_001605985.2 Dendrobium catenatum
CCTGGAATACTGTCTTGCTTACCTGGTTGCTGTCTTTGTTGTTGTCTTGCTGGGTCGGTTTGCGGGAGATTCCGAATTGGCTTCCCTTGTGATGCCTTGGGATGCTGTGTTGGTTGCTGTCTTGGTTTTTCTGGAATGAGGTCTTGCTGGGTTTAGCTGGGGTGCTGTCTTACTTACATGGGTTGCTGTCTTGGTGGGTTGGTCTCCTAGGAAACTCGGTTTGGGTGTATGGGCTGCTGTATTGGTTTCTTTGTAAAGGTGCATTGGTTTACCACTTTACATTTTGGATTATTATTTGCTCACCTGGGTTGTTGTCTTGCTTACCTGGTTGCTGTCTTGGTTATTATCTTGCTGGGTCGATTTGCGGGAGATTCCGAATTGGCTTCCCTTGTGATGCCTTGGGATGCTGTGTTGGATGTTGTCTTGGTTTTTCTGGAATGAGGTCTTGCTGGGTTTACCTGGGTTGATGTCTTGGTTGCCTACTTGAACTGCCTGGTAAATGGTAATTGTGTTGGTTTCCGGCTACTGGCTGTATCTTGGTATCATGTAACTTGTTGTATCTATTTAAAAGCTGGGTTGGTTTCGGACTTTCGGAAGCATTGAAAGTTGAGTAGCGATGATGAGTACCCTTCTAAACTGATTGTGAAGTCATTATGGGGGAAAAATTTATTGGCTATTGCAACCAGGTGGCATTTGTGTCATCATCTAATCAAACAGATACTACGTATACTCTAAAATACAAAATGCCGCCTTGGATGGCAATATCGGAAATGTATTGTTGACTCACATTTCATTATTTGATGAATTTTTTGAAGGGTTAATCTGAGCTAATGACTCAATCTTTCAATTAATTCATGCATTTATAATTGTATCACTTTTACCATTTATATTTTTTGCAGTTAGCGTAAATCTCCAATTCTCCATGAGGGCAAGTAGGCATGCAAATGACTTGGACTCTAGAGCTCGAAGTTCTTCAAATAGTTAACTTTTTATTTGCAAATTATAATTTTGATTTGTAATTTGATATTAGAGATTATATGGTTGTAAAATTGTAATTTGTAATGTGGTATGTCTTGGTTGTAATTTGATATTAATTATTAGAGATTACTTTTCATTTCAGAATTATGTAATTATAATTCATAATTTATAAGTTAATAAATTATTGTCTTTTTTTAGGAAAATAAATTATTGTTTTGGATTATATTATTTGCT
>NW_021391932.1:0-214 GCF_001605985.2 Dendrobium catenatum
CAGAATCAGATTTTATTTTATACTTAAAAAAAATAGAAATTAAGTTATTAAAAATTTTAATACATCTAAACTGATAATATATTATTTAATACAGATCAACTATTTATTATATTTGTTGCGTCCTGGAGTATTCGCGGCGGTAGAGAAATATTTAGTTTAACGTCTTAGCATTGGATCAAACACACAAGCAGATAAGTGAGAGGGTGTAGCATTC
>NW_021391933.1:0-2291 GCF_001605985.2 Dendrobium catenatum
GCTCGTAGACCTCCCCCTGCCCAATCACCAGTGATACTCACTAGTATTGTACAGGGTCCTATGCAGTCACTTGCGTAGGGTCCTATACAACTACTAGCACAGGGTCCATCACAGGTTAGGATTGGAGCAGATATTTTCACTACAGACCTTGATGAATCTTTACGATTTGTAGTCAGGCGCGATGTTCCCCCTAGTAGAGGTAGGGGATTGCGTGGGAGAGGTCGAGATAGAGAGTCAGTTCGCCCTCCGAGTAACTTTGATACTCGAATCCCTCCTCCTTTACACTTGTACACTTCCCCTTTGACTGTTGAGTCTGACTCTGATGATGAAATAATTGATGTTCCTCGTCATTCAGTTCCTTCGCCTGCCTTTAGTGTTAATCATAATTCCTATCCTATATTCTATAGGAATATGATACCTCAGGGCGGTTTGGTTGTTGATAGTGATTCAGACGATGACGGAGATGTCGGATGTCAGACTACTAGTCAACAATCACTTTCTCGCCAGATATACGGGATGAGAATTGAGGAATCTCCTCCTCAACCTTCCCCTACATCTTCCGCCAGTGTCCGTGGCACACTACCCTTAGATAGGCGCTCTGTACAAGAGTTGCACACTCTCTATGTGCCACCACAGTCTGCTTGGCATGCATCGTTGTTCCATAGTGTAGGTGTCCCACAGAGTACTAACATACAGGGTCCTGTGGAATCCACTGTGGATGATGAGATCATGCCAGTTCCCCGATACTTTTTCAATGTTGTGGATAGCTTTGTTGAGTGAGGCATTGTCCCTTCGACTTGGTCAGGTAGACAGGCCCAACAACAAGCCCGTATTTGGCAAACTGATTTTCCTCTAACTGGGCAGGGTATAGGCTATTCTCAAGAAAATCAGTCTCCTTCCGCCAACATTCATGTTGTTTCTCATTCTTATCCGGTCATTTCCGTCGCCGATGATGAAGACCCGGAAGAGAATGAGGACAGGGTCCTTGAAGCTCCACGTGAATTCAAAGATGGCGCCAGTTTTGCCATGGACGAATTGTGTGAGATCAACTTAGGCACTGAATCGGATCCTCGACCTATCTTTCATAGTGCTTTGCTATTTAAATCAGAGGCTCAAGAGTATGTTGCACTCATTTCTGAGTTTAAAGATTGTTTTGCCTGGAACTACACAGAGATGCCCGGTTTAGATCCAGAAGTAGCAGTCCATAAGTTAGCTATTAGTCCTGATGCAGTCCCTGTTAAGCAGTCACCTCGTCGGATGAGGTTAGAGATTGAACAACAGGTGATAGCCGAGACTAAGAAGCTTATAGAAGCTGGTTTTGTTCGTGAAGAGAAGTATCCCACTTGGCTTGCCAATGTTGTTCCAGTCCGGAAGAAGAATGGTCAGATCCGTGTCTGTATAGATTTCCGTGATTTGAATAATGCATGTCCTAACGATGATTTTTCTCTTTCTATCCCTGAACTTATGGTTGATATTGCTTCGTCCCATAGTATTTTCTCCTTCATGGATGGTTCATCTGGTTACAATCAGATTAAGATGGCCCCTGAAGATGAGAAATTCACTATCTTTCGCACCCCCATAGGTGTGTTTTGTTACAAGGTGATGCCCTTTGGCCTCAAGAATGTCGAAGCCACCTATCAGCGTGCCATGACAGTCATTTTTGATGAGTTAATTCATGAGCAAGTTGAATGCTATGTGGATGATTTAGTGGTCAAAAGCAAGGTCCGTAGTGATCACCTCCGAGACCTACGAATCGTTTTTGAGCGCTTAAGAAAGCATGATTTGAAGATGAATCCCTTAAAGTGCGCATTTGGTGTCACTGCGGGGAAGTTTCTTGGTTTCATCGTCCGCTAACGTGGCATTGAGAATGATCCGTCTATGATTAAGGCCATAGTGGACTTGAAACCCTCTAGGAGTCTTACCCAGTTGAGGTCGTTTCAAGGGAAACTTGCTTTCTTACGGAGATTTATCTCCAATCTTGCCGGTAGATGTCATCCTTTTGCCGCTCTAGTAAAGAAGGATGCCCGCTTCCATTGGGATAAGAGTTTTCAGGAGGCCTTTGAGAGCATAAAGCGCTACCTAATGAGTCCCCCAGTTTTAGCTGCACCCATCGCTGGTAGGTAGTTAATTCTCTACACTGCTGCCTTGGATGAATCACTTGGTGCACTTTTAGCTCAAGAAAATGAGGAAGGCAAAGAGAACACCTTGTACTACCTTAGCAGACGATTAATTCCTGTAGAGCTAAAATACCCAGTAATGGAAAAGCAGTGTTTGGCTTTGATCTTTGCTGT
>NW_021391934.1:0-983 GCF_001605985.2 Dendrobium catenatum
CCCGGGTCATTCTGGGTTCGACCCGAACCCGACCCGTGACCCGAAATTGACACCCCTAATTAGGAGTATGCAATAATTTAAATATTCCTCAATATAATTAAGTTCTTACTTTATTTAAGGAAATAATATTTATTTTCTTGATTTAATTTAATTAATTCCATATAAAAAGTTTGACATCATAAGTTTTTGTTTGCCTTTACGGTTTTTTTAGAACAAGAAATTAAGAGTATAATTTGATCAAATGATTTTTAATATCTTTTGGTTTATCTTATTCATATTTGTCTAATACTTTTTTTATCCCTTTGCCTTATCATCATGATGAGTACAATGGGAAGTTCTTAGGAGTTGGCTGAATTGATCATATTATAATCATATAGATCACCCCAATCCCTAAGATTCTCAAAATCTAACATAAGATTATTAAGATGGTAATCAAATAAAAAAAAATTAGAAAGTTAATGAACTAATGCATTTCCATTTACATTAAGGGAATTTAATACTATATCATCTATACCTTTCCATTTAGGTCAGCCAGTTTTAGAATTGTCTTAAGCTAACTAAATGGTGCATCCAAGATAGATCTCCTAGTAGTTCCAATCGAAGAATCCTTCCTTAACAAATTTAAATTAGTAGATGGTGTAGGATTAGATATAATAATAAAGTATTTGAAAACCAATCTCCCTCAACACCCACTTATGCTTGGCAAGAGTCAATGGAAGATAGGGCACGTTTCCACAACATGTGATGCATCAGCAACAAAAAAAAGTCGGGATGCCCTCCTATCGTTTCGCCCGCTCTACAAGGGATTTTCCCTAGAGCCCTCCGTCGTGTTTCTTCTTGGCTGGGACTGCTTGCTTCAGTGGCGCTGACTATCTCCGTATCTTCCAGAGAGGCCCATTCCGACAGTGCCAGAAAGGGGGAAAGGTGAGTCCGCCCAAAAATCCGAAAAAGCCAAAAGAAAAACCAATAAAAAGGTTAGAAAA
>NW_021391935.1:0-341 GCF_001605985.2 Dendrobium catenatum
TGTGGTGCTTGGAAGAAAGTGGCAGAAATGGCGCGAGTTGGGTGGCTGAGCAAGTGTGCAACAATATTACCGATGAATTTATGATGCATCTGGAAACCAACAAAATTGGACAAATTTGAAATACAAGAAATTTACTTTATATTATATATTTTAATTAAATGCATCAAAATTTTACACTACATTTATTTTATTTAAAGTCAAACATTGATACTTTGAAATTCATTGTATTTGAAATACTTTACACCCATTTTTATTCAAATCAAACTACCCTAGTGAATTATGTTTCATACATGTTCTAAATTGAAATTATATGTTTCGAGTCAACTCAAATTAAAATGATT
>NW_021391936.1:0-224 GCF_001605985.2 Dendrobium catenatum
ACATATTTAATATTAATAAATTACTATATCATATAAAGTTGAAGATAATTTACATATATTCAGAGTGGTCAAAGTAGGCCAGCCTTTGACCGCATAATATATTAATTTTAAATAAAAATGTACTTCGATTCCCATCACTCTCAAAAAATAAAAAATAAAAAATATATATTTTTAAATACAAATCACGTTATTCCTTGTTTTTTTTTTTTCTTATATTTATTTAG
>NW_021391937.1:0-242 GCF_001605985.2 Dendrobium catenatum
TACCACGCTCAATAAAGGCGTGCATAGGTAGACTGCCGGCCTGACACGTTAGTCGAGATAAGAGGGCGAGGGTTGCTCGCTAACCTTATCGTAGGTGTCGCGCCAGTTGCCCCTCCCACCACGCTCAATAAAGACGTGTATGGGTAGACCACTGACTCGCCACGCATGACAAGGTAAGAAAGCGAGAGGGGAGGCGACTGTCCGCCTCGTCGTAGACGTCGGACCGGGGTCCCATCCCACCA
>NW_021391938.1:0-301 GCF_001605985.2 Dendrobium catenatum
AGCTTAAAGAATAAAACCAAAAAAACCCTATGAGCTCAAGATCCCAGCTAAACAAAAACACCTAGGTACATGCTACAATGCACAAGCAAAAGTACACAAAATGAAGGAAGGAAGCAAAAATTAGCATTAAGAGTGAGCTTCCTATCCAAAAAACCAGCAGCACAATGACTTGCAAAAAAGTGATCCTACAAAAAAAAGTACAAGGAACAAAAAATGTAGCACAAAATAGTATAAATAGGAAGAGGCTGAAAATACCACCAGTAAAACATATTACAACTAGCTGCAAATCAGCAAGGATAGA
>NW_021391939.1:0-1099 GCF_001605985.2 Dendrobium catenatum
AAGGTCAGCCTTGGTGATTTCTATTTTCTTTTTGAAGTCAAAAGAACTGATAACAGAGTGGTCGGAATTAAATGACATGTTTGCCAGAAAATAATGGAAGGTTTCCTTATTGTAGAGATGGACTAAGGTGAGGATTAATCCAAATTGAGTTGAAGTAAAAAGGTGCATTACCTTAAAGGTCAACTGCTCCTGAAGAAGAACTCTAGAAGGAGTAATTTTTGCAGAGACAAACCTAGGAAAAGATTCTTCATTGACTATAGATAGGAAGTTTTCGGATGTATTCCTAGGAGGGCCCTTAGCCAAAGTCTGTTGGCGCTTGCTAGAACTTGCCATTGAAAGATTTGAAAAGATGAAGTCTTTGAAAGTGATGTGTGAGAGTGACTGTTCAGTAAAAATTACCATTAATTTAAAGAAAAAATGATGTTCGTACCGGATGAAATTGAGTTCGTCCCGTACGAAATTAATTCATCCCCGTACGAAAATATTTCGTATGGACGAATAAATGAGTTAAAAAAAAAATAACGGCTTTTTGTAATCACACAATTTACGAAGCGTCCTTTCGTACAGACTTTTGACCAAGATGATCGTACAGAAGAACACGTGTTCGTACAGATGATCAAAAGTTAACTCATTTTAATGGCAATTGAAATCCGTCCCCCGCTATGATCTGACATCTGTTCGTCTGGACGAACCAAAGGTTCGTACGGACTAAGTTCATAATAAAAAGTCTTATCCTTTCAACTGCTGTAATCAATCGTTCCGACGTTTGAGAAAAAGATATTTCGTCCCGGACGATCGTGCAGATCGTACATACGAACTACATTAAAAACAATTCTCAAGACGGTTTGAAATCACGCAGATTGACATTTTACACACATCGTCCCGTACGAAAATTTTTCGTCCCGAACGATTAACATAAATTTTTAGATTTTTTTATTTTTATCAAAGAAAACCAAAATAAACACACAAAGCACAATAGACAATGACAAATGTACATCTCTAAATAAAAAATCACTAAAAAACAAACAAAAATCACAAAAACAAAATCATAAAAACGTAAAATACGAAAATAGAAACATCAATGTTGCAAAAACATTTT
>NW_021391940.1:0-234 GCF_001605985.2 Dendrobium catenatum
TTTTTGAACGGGGTAATTAAGGAAGATGTCTACGTTGAGCAACCCCCCGGATTTGAAAACTCATAATTTCCAAACCATGTATTCAAATTAAAAAAGGCACTATATGGATTAAAGCAAGCACCTAGAGCATGGTATGAAAGACTTAGCTCATTTCTTTTGGATAGAGGATTTCAAAAGGGTAGTGTAGATACTACACTTTTTTACAAAAGGTCAAAGAAGAAATTCTCATTGTTC
>NW_021391941.1:0-402 GCF_001605985.2 Dendrobium catenatum
TGAGTGGGAGATAATTCAAGATTATTTTGATTATCTGAATTTGTAATTTGAATAATATCAGGCATAGTTATCTGATCATTTTCAATTGTAACAGTAGGAATAGTAACATATTACTCCTCAAAATCAAAATCTTTAATTTTATCACTCCCACTATATTCAACATCCTCAATAAATTTAGCATTGTCCGTCTCAAAAAAGGATTTACTTGAGAAATTATAAAATTTAAAACCTCTTGATCTTTCAGAGTATCCAACAAAATAGCAGCTAACAGTTCTTGAGTCCAATTTTCTTTCATTAGGCTTATAAAGCCTAGCCTCAGCTGGACATCCCCAGACATGAAAATGCCTAATACTAGGCTTCTTTCTAGTCCATAACTCATATGAGGTTTTAGTTACTGCTTTA
>NW_021391942.1:0-605 GCF_001605985.2 Dendrobium catenatum
CTATTATTTAATATATTAATCTTTGATGACATAAAATATATTTGTTCTGTTTTTTTTAATGAGTTCTCCTTATTTAGGCTTTATTTGGTTGACTTAGATTTTTTACTGTTTTCTAAAATAATTTTTAGTATAAAAAGTTTTAATTAAAAAGTTTTTATACTAAAAAATAGTTTTAAAGAAGAGTAAGAAAGCCATCTCAAATCAAGTCTTAGTAAAAGTCTATTTGAGATAGTTTTCTTTTATAATTTATTTTCTAGATAATTATTATTGTTTGTTTGGCTATAATTAGTTTTTATGCTTTTTTTTATAAATTTCTATAATGAGGAATTTTTTTTCAACTATATTTGCCTCAACTTTTTTGATGGATAAAATCTATAATACCTATGAGATATGTTAAATTTGTGAAAATTAGAAATCAACATGAACTTTGTATTCACATTAAAAAGACTTAATAGATATAAGGCCACATATGGTGGTAATGAGGAAGCAATAGTAATGAGTGTACTACTTATTATGTTGGTAATAGTTAGAAATTAGTACATTATATGTCATGAATTATATGAGAATAGGATAACAATATAAATGTGAATATGCACCGTCATAAT
>NW_021391943.1:0-1268 GCF_001605985.2 Dendrobium catenatum
TTAAGAAACTTAGGCTTTGTGAAACAAATGGTTTTTTTATTGTTTTATAAAATAGTTTGTTAATACAAAAGTAAAAAAAAAAAATCATCATAAGTTGCTTTAAAAAGCAATAAAAAATCGTCTCAAAGCTGGAAGCCTGAGTCATGCCAATTCATTACATCATAAGATAACTTCATTAAAAAACTTTATAACTCACATTGCTTAATAAGTTAGATGTGTCAAAAAATGACCCAATCCAAACCCAACAAAAAAAATGGGACATGTTCGGGTTGACCCGTGAACCCATTTTTGACTTGAGAATGACTTGTTTAATATCTTTTTTTCTTGATTTTTTTTTTTTGCTTGTAAGTATGATCTTTTTTTAAGAAAATCAAATAACCTGAACTCTATAGTTGATAAATTATATAAAAAAAATCAAAATGGGTTAATGGTCGGGTTCTAGTCATTCGAGTTGCTAGTGTGTTGGGTTCGTGCCTGTCTTTTTGACCCATTTATTAAGTGGGTTGGGTTCGAATTGACTGGACTTGAGTTGGTTTAATTTCAAGTCGGATCCCAACCTGACCCAGCAACCGTTTTGACACCCCTATGATAAGTTGTTTGCATACCCTATTTATATGGGGTATTGAATAAATTTCTTATTACTCTAAAGGTCTTCTTTCCCCTACTTAAGCCCATTGTTGCATGTATTTTCTTATATTTCAACTCATAACAAAACAAGTGGGTATACATATGAATAAATACACATATTAACTTCATGTGTAACGTAATTCAACTTTCTTGGCCAATGTACACTATCATCTCAATTAGTTCTCTCGGATGGTATACTAAATTATCTTTATCAACTAGTACACTTGATCATCTTAGCCAATTATATCACCCCTATATCTCATGAGTCAATAAACCTTAAATATCAAAGTCAGGTATTTCTGCTCATACATTCATCCATGCAATATGAATTCTATTTTATTTTGGTTTCTAGTTAATCACATAAAGGCATGGATCTTTAAGAGTATTATAAAACAATGCAAATGACTTTGAAGTTGATTTTCTCACTAGAAAACTTTTGTTTCCCTCATTAAAAAAATATATATGTAGAAAAAAATTGTGATATATGTTGATATTTGTGTCTCTCAAGTTACCTCCACTCATATAAATCTTATAGTTATTATATAATTGTATAAATTATTTATGCTTCACTAATAATATCCTCACTTTTTACATACTCTTGAGTATATCAAGCTCTTAAACACTATTTTAGCACAGCTTAA
>NW_021391944.1:0-229 GCF_001605985.2 Dendrobium catenatum
AAATAAATTATATTTTCAGAGATTTTTAGACTTTGTTAGAAAATTCGCAGAAAAGTCAATCAGAAATATATTCGCCGGAAAAGCCATCATAGAATCTGCTTAAAAATTTGTTGAAAATATATCTAAATAATACATAAAAAATCACATGGAAACTTTGTCGGAATTTTTTCTGACAAAAATCTGCCAGAAATTCTGTCAAATATGGATGATTTTTCTGTAGTGTATATAA
>NW_021391945.1:0-553 GCF_001605985.2 Dendrobium catenatum
GACGAAGATTCGTCGACGATCAGAAGTCCGACGACGCGTAGGAATCTTCCTACGAGCAGGAGTCTGACGACAGGGAGGAGTCCGACATCGGGTAGAAGTTCAACTTCAGGTAGAAGACCAACGAAGATTCGTCGACGAGCAGAAGTACGACGATGAGTAGAAGTCTGCTGACAGGGAAGAGTCCGACGTCGGGTAGAAGTTCAACTTCGGGTAGAAGACCGACGAAGATTCGTCGACGAGCAAAAGTCCGGCGACGAGTAGGAGTCCGCTAACGAGCAGAAGTCCGACGTCAGGTAGAAGTCCGCTGACAAGCAGAAGTTCGATGACAGGAAGAAGTCCGACGCCAGGTAGAAGTGCGGCCTTGGGCAGAAGACCGATGAAAGTTCGTCGACGGGCAGAAGTCTGATGACGGGGAGAAGTTCGACGTCGGGTAGAAGTCTGACGAAAGTTCATTGACGAGCAGAAGTTCAACGAAAGTCCTGCAAGGCAAAAATTCAACAACAGGAGGAAATTCAAAATCGGGTAAAAATTTAACTTTATGAAGAAGTTAAAT
>NW_021391946.1:0-689 GCF_001605985.2 Dendrobium catenatum
TTTTTCCTGAAAAAATTAATTTTGAATATAACTAATCTTACTGTTCGATAACCACATCGAACTATACGATCTGTTATAATTAGAAAGCCCGCCGTCCATTAAATTAGGCAAAATTTTGAATTTGAATAGTTCTATAATCGTACTGTACAATCATAATCGTACGGTACGATATTTAAAATATTGCCTAAGTTAATCCTGAGATTATGCAATCAAAACGGCTAAAATTTGTCATTTGGATCGTACTGTACGAATATGATCTTACTGTACTAATTTGATCGTACTGTACTAACAGGTCAATTTCTGCACATCGTACAGGACGATCTTGAGATCGTACGGTACGATATTTGACGGCTGAATTGAGTATTTTTAGTATTTTTTGAGCCCTCTATTTAAGCACTCTCATAAGACTTTGTAAGAGTCTTTGGCATCCATTGTGTCTTCATTCTTTTGGAGAAAACTTGAAGAGAGGACTATAAAGGGAGAGAGGAAAGGGTGAAGTTTGAGAGAGGGAGAAGATCCTTGGCGGGGGTTTCAAGGGAGTGTGAAGGAGATCACATGATTCCTCCGGTGAGCTTGCACCTCAGTACCATCGGATTCAAGGTTTGTCTTGAAGGAAGTTTAGGAAAGAAGAAGATCTCATTGGTGTCAAAGAACCCGGCTCCTCTGCCGCACCGGGGAAGGTGGAAGTG
>NW_021391947.1:0-244 GCF_001605985.2 Dendrobium catenatum
GCCCATCATCTCTCTATTCTTTATAGGTCAATCAGTCTCGAGCTAATGTCAGTGAATAAGTAGTCTTCACTTATTTTTTTTTCACACAAATATTATTATCATAGTACAATAACAGTAAGAGTGATCAGCTATTTATAGTACAATAACAGTAAGAGTTACTTTTTCAAAATCTCCTAGCAAAAAATCCCAAATTAATACTAAAAATATTTATAATTTTAATCTTTATAATATATAAAAAGTTACA
>NW_021391948.1:0-367 GCF_001605985.2 Dendrobium catenatum
AACCCGACCCGTGACCCGAAATTGACACCCCTAAGTACAGGGAGGTGTTCAAGCCACCCCAGGGATTGTCACCCCCTAGAGAGCAAGAGCACACCATTCTTCTGAAAGAGGGAGTGTCACCGATCATATCGCTACCCCCAGATTCAGAAAGATGAAATTGAGAAGCTGATCAAGGAGATGTTGGAGGCAGGGATCGTCAGACCAGTGTGAGTCCTTTCTCCAGTCCAGTCTTACTGGTCAAAAAGAAGGATAGGAGCTGGAGGTTTTGCGTGGATTACAGAGCCTTGAACAAGGAGACAGTACCGGACAAATTTTCCATTCCAGTGATCGATGAGTTATTAGATGAGCTGCATGGAGCGGTAGTGTT
>NW_021391949.1:0-201 GCF_001605985.2 Dendrobium catenatum
TGATGTGAGTTTGCTAAATGAACAATTTGATGCTGTTTTTGAATTATCAATCTTAGAAACATTTTCCATGTTATTTTCATACTCATAATCAAATTTTACTGTAGTGTTTGAAATATTCTTCGGAGCATCATTGTCAGTCATAGAAATTTTAGCAATTTGGAAATAAGAAGAATTATGAACTCACATTTCCTCAAAAATAAT
>NW_021391950.1:0-1083 GCF_001605985.2 Dendrobium catenatum
TTCGGTGGGGAAGTTGGTGGGCAATCTGGATCCTTCTTCAGGTGTTGCCTTGGCCGGTTCTCATCTTGTGGAACCTTCTGATAATATGTTGGTTTCTTTTGATAAATTGGGTGGTGTTACCCAACTGGCTCTGGATGTGGCTATTGATCCTAGCGAGGGTGATATAGTGGTAAATGATAATGTGATTTTGCCCGTGGTGGTTAGTCCTAATGCTATACCGTCGAATATTGTTCTACCTGATAGTATGCCCTGTTTGTTAAATGAGGAAGTTGTTGAGACCTTTGCTCTGAGTCCGTTGGAGATGGGCTGTGCGATTGTTGTTGCCTCTTCAGACTGTCCTGATTTGCCAGATGTTGCCGATGCGGTGAACCAGCTTGATGTTTGGGAGGGTGATAAGGGTCGTGATGTTGGTGAAGTTGGTGCTGCTTCACCTGAGGGTGGTTTTCGGCCTAGTACTATGGTTACTTGGCCACTTTCTGATGGTGAAGATCCTTTGTCTAAAAGTTTTGATGATCCAATTTTCATTGTGCCTATAACTATTGTACCTAGGGATGTAATGCTTTCTCACCTATCTAGGGATAATGAGGTGTTACCTGGTGATTGGCTTCATGATGAAAATTCAGAGGATGATGAAAGTTTCAATGAGGATGATTTGACTTCTCGGGATAATTTTGACTTGAGTATCCTTCAAATTGTTGACGCTGACTTTAACAATAAGAGTGCTAAACGTAAGAAGCGGAAGTCTAAAAAGAAACGAGGCTGGTTGTGGTGGTCTTTGATTTTTCTTTCTTGGATGGCCCAAGCCTTGCAACCGGTGGTGTCCTGAGTCTGTCTTCTGTTCCTGTCATGCTTCCCTCCTTGGTGTGTTGGGTTGTTGCTGATTGTTTGGTGTGGATTGATGTGGTGCTTTTATTGGCTTCTAGTTCTATGGTTGGCCTTCTGTGGGTTTTTTTTTGCTTGGTTTGCTTATTAGGTTGCCGTTTGTTTCTTTTGCTTGTGTTTCGTATTAATTTTGATCATTAGCCCATAGATTTTGTTTTATTTCTTGTATTTTTAGGAGGCTTTTGATTCTTTAAGGTCTTG
>NW_021391951.1:0-223 GCF_001605985.2 Dendrobium catenatum
ATTATTTATTATCATCAAAATCATAAACTCGGAAGCCTGAGTTCTAAAAATCTCCCCCTTTTTGATGATGTCAAATAATATTGGTTGACTTTGCAAATTAAAAAAAATTTCTCCTAAACTCTCCCTCAGTAAAAGAATTATATTAAAAATTAGGGGAAAGCTTTTCTTTTTCTCTTTTTTTTTTTATTTTTATTTAAAAAAAAATAACAGCAAAAATTAAAAT
>NW_021391952.1:0-499 GCF_001605985.2 Dendrobium catenatum
GAGAAAATCGCAAACATAGCATTCCCGGGTTCCGCTCTGGGTCAAGTCGTCGGGCCGCGCGGTTTAGAGTAAGAGCACGTGACGACATTTTATTGGCGGCGGAACGTAGCTCTATGTCCGATCAGATGGCGTAATAATTGTTCCTCGACCACCGAGCTGGTCTAAAGGCGAAAAACCTGACGACCCGACCTAGTCCACCTGTCCAAAGGTGAAAAATCTGGTCTGTAAAAGTTTTAAAAGCTATGCAAACCAAAAGTCACGGCATTCAGATTGGGGTGTCAATTTTGGGTCACTAGTCGGGTTCGTGTCAACCCGGCACTATTCGGGTCAACCCGAATCCGACCCGGTTTTAAAAACGGGTCGGTTTCTTGAATCCGAACCCGACCCGAATGACACGTTTTCAACAAAAAATTGCTAATTTTCGGGTAAAAAATGGGTCAATCTCCTCTTTTCGGGTCTAAATCGGGTCAATCTCGGGTTGCCGGGTCAAAATCAGATT
>NW_021391953.1:0-281 GCF_001605985.2 Dendrobium catenatum
TTTAAATCTAATAAAGAAAGATCATTTCTAATATTTTATGACCAAGTCTTTTTAGGTCTTTCTCATCCTTTCTTAATATAAATCAAATCTATTACCTCTACTGTCCTAACCGGATAATCGGAAGGCTATCGTTTAATGTGACCAAACCATCTAAAACGACTCTCTCTAATCTTATCTTCCACTGGCGCTACTCCAACCTTTCCACGTATATGCTCATTTCGTATCCTATCTCTACGGGTAAAGCCACTCATTCACCTGAGCATCATCATCACTGCAACACT
>NW_021391954.1:0-947 GCF_001605985.2 Dendrobium catenatum
GGCCCATTACCTCGAAATTGAGAGCGGCCTGATTAAGAATTTTTTAAGGGGAAATTTTGCATGCTTTGTATCGGTGGTAGGCTTCCTCATTCTCACTATTCAGAAAGCGATCAGGTTGGCGACTCGACGAGGACGAGCTTGTAGCAGTCATCCGACCTCGTTTAGACATTGCAAGAGGGCACAAAAACTAAGTGAAGGCTGAGTGAGGAGAGGATTGAGTGAATTGAACGGCCTAGGCAAGGGTATTTATAGGAATTTTCGGAAATCGTACAGTACAATCTAGAATCGTACAGTACGATAGACAGTCAATATTCTGACCGCTCGTTTTGGGAAATGGCAGTCAAATCATACAGTACGATAGGTATCGTATAGTGCGATAAGGCGAATTTCGATCGTCCCGAGGCCTCAGTACGACTTTTGACCAAAGGTTTCGTACTGTACGAACAGGTGTATCGTACAGTACGATACATAATAAATATCGTACCAAACAACTTTTACTCAAATTTGTCCTTTGTGCTGATGTGGATCGTACCGTACGAAATGGATATATCGTACAGTATGATACTTAATAATGTCGTACCAACTGGATTTAATTCGTCCCAATTCGTTGCTGACGTGGATCGTATTATACGAAGAGGACATATCGTACAATACGGTGGGCAATTATGCAGGAAGATTATCGTACAGTTTGATGTAGTTCATACAGTACGATGAATAGAGCTGAAATTTGCTTGTCGGTGGACATTGAGAAGTATCGTACAATATGATAGGGGTCGTACAGTACGATGAACATTCAATGCAGAGTTTTGGTGTGGTGAGTGTATGGTGATAAGGAGCAGCCCTAATTTTTTTTTATGCGGTTATATCTATGACACCTTATCTAATCCTCAAGGTGCTAAAGGTGTCGAAAGCTAAAGGTGTCGAAAGCTAAAGGTTTTGTGAATATG
>NW_021391955.1:0-369 GCF_001605985.2 Dendrobium catenatum
TTGTTTTTCAAAAAAAAATTTAATAACAAACTACAAGACAAGACCACACAAACAAAAACATACAAACACAATAATTTCTCCCCCTTTTTGACAACAACAAAAAGTGAAGAAGAAATAGACGAGAAATGTAAATAATTGTATGAAATTCATTTGAAAATTTAATCTAAATGGTGATTGACATAAGGTATGCAATTTAAAACTAAAAACATTAAGTCAATCATAGAAATTCATGAAATTTAAGAAGTGATATAACATTGTAAGTAAGAAGAATTCATCAAAGACATGATTTAATTTAGACATTCAAATATAGAAAATCATTACAAGAGAGATGTAGAAAAATTATATATTTCAAAGTTCAATAGAATATAA
>NW_021391956.1:0-1221 GCF_001605985.2 Dendrobium catenatum
TATATTAATAATTTTAAAATATCTTTAATAATTTTTAAGTTAATCATTATATAATTTATATGTATTTTTTTTCCATTCAAATAAATTTAAATCACTCTAATTAAAAATTTAGGCTATTTATTAGAGAGATGTAAAATTTCTCTATATTTTGGTGCATATAATTAAAACAAGCATATTAAAAATATTAGTTCAAGATTGTTGAAGTTCAAGCTTACTTAGATATTTACATGTCCAAATGAATAAAATAATTAAAAGAAAATACTTCGGGATTATTTGTTTATAGTTTTTAATAGAAATGACTAGAATGCCTTAGCGTAAATGTATAAATAGATACTACCACATATTAAACAGATGAATATTGGGTGGAGAGAAATATAGGCCTTTGTTATTTTCTCCTGATATGAATTTTGAATAGCATTGATATCTCTCGTCACCACTCATCATGGCGTTCATGAGCCAAAATTCATGTTTGTCACCACCAACTATCGAGTTATCCATTAATTAATATTAATGCATATTATTATTGTCACTCAAAATAATCATTGATTAACATTTGACGCATACCTTCTGAATAATATATTCTTTCCTCCTATCAAAAGAACTAACAATCCACTTGTCAATCAATGCTTGGCTTTTGAAATATCTTATTACTATCTTTAACCCATATTAATAACTTTTTTTTTTTTGAATAAAACATATATTAATAACTTGAAAAACAGTACAAAGAGGTAGAGAAAAGGAAAAAAAAAAAAAGAGAAAATATAATAAAAAGCGGGCTCAGTAAGCGGCGGTCTCAGTAAGCGGTTGAGGTAGCTAGCACCAACTACACCCCACCAGGACCGTCCAAAAGCTTACTCGAACCAACCCGAAAAAAAAACCACAGCAATGGTTGCCACAAGCTAGGAGCAATGATGCGTGCCCCAACCCATCATTGCCCAAACTCCGACGAAAAAACAGCTAAATGCAAAATCCACCACAGTAAAGAAAATAAAACTGAATAACAAAAGAAATAAACTATCGCCTACGGCGACCCCTGCCTCGACCACGAACTCTGCCCCGATTACCACCCAAAGAAGCAGGTCTAACATTAACAAGAGTGAAGTCACAACCTGGATCGGAATCACCACAGAAATCAGGCGACTGCAAATAAGCTTCATCAGAATCGGAAACCGTTTCCCCCTCACATGAATCCAACCAGTTCAAATGGTTCCTAATCTCCAT
>NW_021391957.1:0-1516 GCF_001605985.2 Dendrobium catenatum
TTATTTTTTTAAATAAGTTTAATTTAATTAGAATTATTCAAAATATGTTCAAATTAATTCAAATTAAATTTTCGTCGCATTAACTTGAGTTTTTTAAATAATTCGTCATTTATAAATATTTAAATATTAATCGATTAATTAAACTAAAAGGATATGTCGGTAAAGGAAAAAAAAATCCATATAGCTTTTGGATTCGGCGACTAGATAGCCTCGTCGATTGTTTCCGCGGCCTAGGGCTTTTCGTGCTCCAGTCCAACTCCTGCGGGGTTTGGATCGAGGTTTCTTACTTACCTAGCGAATTCTGTTCACAAAATGGAATTGATGTCGCTAGCTTCTTGTTTTGTTTTTCGAATGGATTTGTTATTTCATTCCTCCTAATCTCATGAATTTGTTGCGTCGACATTTGGTCTGAACTTTGAGAAATTTCGACCAAAAGGTTGAGGATATAAAGCTAGTTTACATGGAAATGGTGACCATTCTCTCTCTTTTCATGGCCATTTGTTGTGATATGTTATTTTTTTAATAGTTTACTTGATTGCAATTTAACTGGAAGACTCCCTTAACACTTTCCTGAAGGTTACCCGACCTTCCATCACACCTAAAATATGTTTTTTAATTCTTCATGTAGATAAATATCATAACAAATCAATTTTTAAAGTTTCTTGGTTAACAGTTCTTTCTTTCGTTTGGGTGAAAAACCAGAACTGTTTGAAACTATATCTCAATATTACTGATTGATAAGTAACAAAAACATAAATAATGTTAGCAGTTGGTTTTGCAAGTTGTGAATAAGAAAAAGGGAGAACAAAGTAGATGTTTACATGTTTTTGTTGGTTTTTACATATTTATCGAATTGCAACTCATAAGTGAAATATGAGCATTGCTTCCTTTTTATTTTACACTTCTTATAGTCTTGTAACTTGTCCGCATGTTTTCTCACTGAAACATTTGCTAGAAATGAATTTGGATTCACATATTGATGTTGGATCTCTTAAGGCGACCGGCGGAGTCAAGAAGCCCCATCACTTCCGTCTTGGCACTGTATCACTTGGGAGATCAGAAAGTATCAAAAGAGTACGGAGCTTCTCATCCGCAAGCTTCCGTTCCAAAGGTTGGTGTGTGAGACAACGTATGTCGTTCAAGCACACGCACATCCATTGATTATAAACTCTTATTTTGGACTATTATTCATTACATTCAATGAAATTGGGAAAACACGTGGATTTTAATGTAGATGATAATAAAAAAGCTTTATATCAAAAATAATTCTTAGACATTTGGAACTATTAAAAAATCATATAATTATTATACACACTTATAGGTAAGCTGATTGTATCAAAAAAATTAATCACACTTTCATATAATATCAAAATGAATGAAAGAAAGAGGAAATAAATCACCCAAGTCAATATAATCAAGCCTCACTGATACACAAGGAGTTAACCATCTTGAAAATCTAAGGCTTTCACTTGCTCATGATGTTAAAAGGATTAGCACCAATGTTTACAATTACACA
>NW_021391958.1:0-332 GCF_001605985.2 Dendrobium catenatum
TAACTTATCTCATTTGCATGTATTTGATTGCAAGGTGCTCATTCATAATAATGGAAAATCTGCCTTAGGAAAATTTGATCCAAAATCAGATGAAGGAATTTTTGTTGGATATTCAAGTGTTGGAAAATTTTATATGGTATTCAACAAAAGAACTTTAGTCATTGAAGAAACCACACATGTTGTACTTGATGAATCTGGAAATTTGGAAGAGTAAAATATTGTTGAAGAAGAGATTGAGGAAAACTCCCAAAAGATTAATAGATTAAATTTAGAAGAAAATGTTGAAAAAAATTTAGAAAGAGAAAACTCTTTGCCTAGAGATTTGAGATTTT
>NW_021391959.1:0-316 GCF_001605985.2 Dendrobium catenatum
GTGACATAAAACTCTCAAAGGCGCCCTGGTTCATGTAAGAGTGCAGGCTTATGCTCAGAGAGCTAATGAATGGTCTCCATTTGTGGAACAAGCTACTCCACTCCCATGGAGCATCTCCAACCGAACGCCAAACATGCATATGGACTCATAAAAACTTCAATAAGCAACTTGAAAGCTATTTTAAGAGGCAATAAAAAAGCTCTCCCAAACAAAACCTTAATCTAATTCATTTCCTTTGAACCTAGTGACAATCGAGTAAAAACTTCAATCAGCTACCAAGCTTCAAAGAATGACATTGCTGTGTATGCTGAATTCT
>NW_021391960.1:0-580 GCF_001605985.2 Dendrobium catenatum
AGAACAATCACCTGTATGATATGATCAAATTTATACTGATCATGCAGAATGATATTGTGGATTATTCTGGATGATTATAAGAAAAATTATGGTATTTCATCTTGGACAATTTAGGAAAAATTTAGTATGTTAGCAAACATTATATACATATCATCCAGGATGATCTGATTAAATAATTTAACTATAATTAATCCCCTAATCAGATAATTAATTTAGGCATGATTTGTATCATCTAAGATGATCTAGATCATTCGGGATGATTAGAACAAAAATTTGAATCTTAAATCCTTTCCTAAATTATCATTAGCGGCTATTTTCCAAGATTATAAAGGATCATCCTAAACGATCCAAAAATGACAAGTATGATTATTTTAATGACTTGATCATCTTGAATGATAGAAATCATCTATTACGATTAGTTCAAAACTTCAACTTTTGGTTTTGACTCAATCTCACTCCTCTAAGTGTGTGTGTGCATGGTCACCAAGTAAGCAAACAACCTTACAGGACTTGACTCAAGAAATAGAAAATACATCAATGAAAATTATAGACCCTTTATAGCATAACCTTCTTCAACCCA
>NW_021391961.1:0-283 GCF_001605985.2 Dendrobium catenatum
GTCTGTAAATAATTTCTTTCACTTTTGCTAACATAGATTCCCACATTTCATAAATCAAATGTAGACATGATTTATCTGTGTCAGCCTCTCTCAACATATCATAGATTGGATCAGTGAAATCCAAAATATAGTCTACATTATCCCACCACAAATCATCTAAGATCTTATCTTTAACATACCTTGCCTTCCCAACATCATCTTCTCGATAACAAGACCACTTCTCACTAATCACAATAGATTGAAGAACATTTTTAATTTGCTTGAATCTTCTCAACATGATTAT
>NW_021391962.1:0-1066 GCF_001605985.2 Dendrobium catenatum
AGTATTCCACTCTGAGTATTACGCTAACACTAAGTGACTCTCCTTTGTCTCCCTCAGCAAGGTGGAGAAGCCTTTATAAACTCTCTTCCACCAACCCAGTGTAGTAGAGGATCAAAGCTCCTTTCAATCGCAAAGAACCTTGACACCTTTTTCTCCTTTCTAGAGAAGATAGAGAAACTCGACTCCTTTTTCTCCCTCCTGGAGAAGGCAGAGAATTTTGAGGACTGGACTAAGAAGCCTCTCTCCCCATAGAGCATCCCATAAGACTCACTAAAGCCATAAGAGGAGAAAGCGTGCATCTAGCCCAAATCAACTGTGTGATCCCCTTATATTACTTCTCCCTCACGTTCAAGCTCACCTTCTCCTTCCTCTCAAAAACCCTAATTTTCTTCAAAAGATCCATCTTAGAGTTAATCCTTCAGTCATGTTCCTCTCTTCACTTTTGTATAAAAAAATATTAAAGATTTGATTTTATAATAAGCTTCAAGATACCTTAAAAATTCAAGTTGGCCATCACTATTCGTATAGTACAACCCAAGTTCATACAGTATGATATACATCATATAGTATGATTAGTTTAAAATATTAATTTCAAAATCTTATTTAAATTAATTTGGTAGTTAGGTTTTGATAATGAAACAAATTATACATTACAATATATATCATATAATATGATTAATTTATAGAATAAGAGATCTCAATTAACTGTTGAACTATTCTTTGAAACAACTGATCATACACTATAATTTTTAGTCATACAGTATAATTATTTAAGAAAATTTTAATTTTTAAAAAATTTTCTCTCCTTGTATGTGTGTACATGATGTTGCAAACCTGGATTCAAAGATTCTAATTTTGATGATAGCAAATATTTATAAAATTCCTATTATCTTACTACTGTTACTACTGCACATATATTTTGGTTGCCTTGTCCACTAACATTTCAGGTCCACAAGATCAATTACAATTCAAGTTAGCTTAAGATTGGGTAGATTAGGACTGAGTCAGTCTGTAAGTGTAATACCAGTGTTTTACCTTTTATTGAGTCAAATGTAATAAGGTGGAT
>NW_021391963.1:0-499 GCF_001605985.2 Dendrobium catenatum
AAAATTATTGTACATATTAATAATATTTTTTTAGATAAAATTTTAAGTAAAATTATGTTATCAACATATTAGTGAGCCAACTCAAGAAAGTTAGTTGTTTTTTTTTATTTTACTATTTATGTTGCTAACATAATGTGATGGGACATTCTAAATATATTGTGTTACTTAGGCAATAATAGGCTCAAAATCTTGAACATCTAGCATGTTCTATTTGGCATAACTGACAAAGTGATGAAGAGACTCACTAGGCTCGTGTCTCTTATTTTATAAAGGTTATGAGTTCTTTATGATTAGCATTAGTGAATTGCATGATAAATTTAGCTTGAAGAAAAAAAATGAGTTGATGCTTCCTAGAATAAGACTATATAGAATCATGTTAGAATCTTCTTGAAGATGGTAAATAGATATTAGCATTTCATAGCTATGGGTCTAAATGAGTAGAGTTGAGTTCAATTCATAGCGAACTCAAGTGAGCTGAAGCTTAACTTGGCAAACTAAT
>NW_021391964.1:0-226 GCF_001605985.2 Dendrobium catenatum
CAGTCAATGTGTGAACTTAGCTTGGGGAGAGCAATGATTGTGGCTACATTCTTAGGTAATGAAGAGAAGGAAAAAAGCTGATCCTTAATCAGCTTTCTCTGAAATCAAGCACAATCCATGGAGGATTTTAATAAGGAATGCCCTAGCTTGGATGTAATGAGAGAGGGATTGTGCTTGATTTCAAAGAAAGCTGATTCCGGATCAGATTCTGTAGAGGTTTTGCATG
>NW_021391965.1:0-257 GCF_001605985.2 Dendrobium catenatum
CATCACCGTCTTGCTCCCCTGAACCAGCCTCAGAAAAGTCTTATGCATCTGCTGTCGTGCAGAAGGGGGAACGAACCAATCTCGGAATACCTCAGTGAACTCTTTCCAAGTGATCAAAGAGTTCAATCTGCCCTGAAATCTGGCTGCCTGTTGGCCTTCCCCCCAGTGCTCAGCCTCTCCATCTAACAAAAACACTGCTAATGGAACCTTCCTATCTGCTGGACACTGCATCCCATCAAAAGTCTTTTCCAGCCTCC
>NW_021391966.1:0-215 GCF_001605985.2 Dendrobium catenatum
CAAAGTCATAATAGACAGTGGAAGTTGCATCAACGCCGTATCTTCTGCCATGATTTCAAAACTGCAATTAAGGACCACTCCACACCCGAACCCCTACAAAGTTGCTTGGATAAACTCGACCACCCTGGAAGTGAAAGATAGGAGTCTTGTTCCTATCGAATTCGTTGGTTACAAGGAGAAAATCTGGTGCGATGTTTTAACAATGGATGTGGGCC
>NW_021391967.1:0-303 GCF_001605985.2 Dendrobium catenatum
CAAAACTACTCAAAAAATTCTATAATAACTTATAATTTTACCGTTTATTGTAATTTATTTTCTATATCTGAATTTCTCTCTTTCTCTCTCTCTATATATATATTATTTTATTTTATTTTATTTTATTTTTTTGTGAAGGAGATTGCCATGATCAGCATGGCAATGAAGACATGTGCGTTGCTGGTGCTGTTCGTAATTTCACAGAACAGTTGATGCATTACAGGGAAGGGTCCTCTGATCGCAGATGTAAATAAAATATTGTAAATTTTTTTTACATAAATATTTTTTTATTTAGTTTTGTTA
>NW_021391968.1:0-610 GCF_001605985.2 Dendrobium catenatum
ATAGCCCGCACATGCATAATATGAAGTAAGTCACTTCTAGTGTGGAGTCCCAAATCACTTGCACCACAACATATCAAGTATGAAAGTCATTCGTCAAGGCATAAGGTGGAACAAAAATTCGCATGGGTTCCTAAATCTAATAAATGATTGACTTTGTAGAAATGCTCTATAAAAGGCCTAGGGTGGTACCTATATAGAGGATGCTCAAGACACAATATTAAAGACATGAAGTAATTCATCATGCTAGAGGCCAGGGCAGGAGGCAAGGTTACATTTGGATACAATACTTCTAGAAAAGTTATAGGTTCATATATGATTGGTAATTCCAAGAATTTTGTTATTAAAAATGTCATACTAGTAGATGGCTTAAAATATAATTAAGATAACATCAATCAACTATGTGACAAAAGTTTTTATATTAAATTCTTATATATTAGTTGTCTGCTTAATTTAATTGGTAATATTATTTTATAAGAAAAGAGAATTAATAATGTTTATATGTTTGATTTAAATTGTATTAAAGGCACTAATTCTCTATGCTTGAAAATAATTTCTAATGAATCCTAGCTATGACATAGGATACTATGCCATGCAAGCATGAAAATCCTCA
>NW_021391969.1:0-423 GCF_001605985.2 Dendrobium catenatum
AAAAACCATGAAGTAGATTTTTCATTTTTAGAAAAGAGAGTGTGTGTGTTGGATAAAAGAAAAAATGAAAACAAAACAAAAACAAAAACCAACAAAAAGAAAAAGAAAGAAAAAAAACACAAATAGCCCTTTTTAACCATTATCTCTTTCTTGGTCCGATTCTTCAGACACCAGGTCTGCCCATGAGATTTTGTGTTTTTCATTATTTTCCCAATTAAACTTTAGCTTTTTCTTGCCCTTATCTTTTGTAGGAAGAATTCTTACATTAGGGCACGTATTCTTCATATGTACAGGTTTCCTACATCGAATGCAAATAGTGTCAGTGGAAATATGGACATCCTTACCACTTTTACCTTTCTACCACTTTTATTTATGCATTGGTGAGTTTTGTGATTTGCTTGCTAAGTTATTGCTATCGTCACC
>NW_021391970.1:0-324 GCF_001605985.2 Dendrobium catenatum
GACAGGATCTCACAGGATCCCGACCCCTTATAACTCCATTTTCATAGTACACAATCATATCATATCATTTCAGAATAAATCCGGACAAATTCAGAAATCATACGAAAATCCGGCGGCATAACGGCAGTATACGGAATTTACACAAAATTGACAGAATCAGAATTTTACCAAATTACCACAGAATATTCGCAACTACAATGTAAGACTTTTATTCTACTGCCACAACATTTTCAGACATCATAAAAATTTACAGTCAACAGAAAATGCCGCCAAATCAAAACTATCCTGTCAAAAATCTCCAGAAAATAATCAAAACGTGCACAC
>NW_021391971.1:0-450 GCF_001605985.2 Dendrobium catenatum
TTCAGATAACGAACCAAACTTATTGTTAATCTCCACTACAATGCTCACTTCATTATCAATCAGCTATTTGGCATTAAGAGACAGACCCTCATCTCGATTATCTTCCACAGTAATTAGTTCAACATTATTATCCGCCAGAAAAGAATCCTCCCTCACCTCATCCAACTTAGCTCCATCCTCTTTAACAGCCAAAGAGTTAAGGTTTACTTTAACAAAAGCAACAGCTTTAGGAATAAAAACTTTTTTCATGGGAACAAAAGTTTTCCTGGGAGGAACTTTTTTATAATTCTGAAAATTATAAAAATTCTTCTTCCTATTACTAACAATAGTCCATGTTTCCTTATCAACTGCATTTCCCACAATATCTTCAATAACATTATTGATAGGATTACTATCATTCTGATTGTTGTTCCTCTCCAGCCCCATCATCTTCCTCGGCTCACTACAAGC
>NW_021391972.1:0-672 GCF_001605985.2 Dendrobium catenatum
TTGCCTCCACTCATGGCTTCCAGCGTTATGAATTGAGTAGTATCTCTAGTCATGTGCTTTGAACATCTGCTGTCCAGGTACCATTTACTCTCACGAGGTCTTATAGAGAGTGTCCCTCTTCTTAATATGAGTGATCAAGATTGTCAGCCGTTAAGCACACATTAGTGACTTCCTCTTCTTTTTCAGTCTCCGATGAATCTGAAGCTGAGTCCGCTCAGAAAGCTTTTTTAAACTTTTTTCTGCCCTTCTTTATAATAGGTTTCTCCTCTACCTTCTCCTTGTTAGGATTGGATTTGAGCTTATGGCAATCTATCTTTATATTTCCAGGTTTCCTGCACTCATAACAAATAACTTTATTTGAAACCTTGTTATTTCTATTGAATTTACCTCTATTCCATTGCTGGCGTTTCTTCTGCTTCCTTTTTAAAAAGCTTCTGAATTGTCCAGTCATCAAAGCGATGTCTTCTTCATCCTCAGGTTGTGAGTGTTCACTCTCATACTCTTCCACATTCAGTGCTATGTTCTTTTCCCTTCGTGATTCACCACTGTTTCTGCATCAATCCTTTCTTTTGGCTAACCCTTTTGCTCGTAATGCAATGAGCGAACCAAGAAAGATTTTTTAATAAGATAAATGGTAAATTCCGTTTAGACTCTGTAATTAAATATTTTAGC
>NW_021391973.1:0-212 GCF_001605985.2 Dendrobium catenatum
AAAATGCAATGCTTAAAAATATATAAATTATTTAGTTAGAAGTATTTAAATGATAATGTGGAAATATTATTGAAATTTTAATTTTTAAGTAATGATGAAATACTTAATAAATCATATAGTTTAGAATTTTATAAATGTTATAATTTGAGAAAATTAAAATGATTTATTATAAATATCAATTAAATATATAGATATAAATTTAAATAAAATTG
>NW_021391974.1:0-235 GCF_001605985.2 Dendrobium catenatum
GAGGAAGACGAACCCAAACGGGAGAGGAAATCCCATCCAAGGAATAAGGAGAAAAGTTGGGAGACCATTTATCTAGTCCAATGATAAATCCACCCACATACCAAGGACCTCCATTGAGTACTTCCTCCATTGCTTCTTGTGATTGAAAAGAACACAGGAACCAATCTAAACCAAGTGATGTTATGTGAAATCTACCATATTTAACCCATTGCCTCCTTAATTCAAAAGCACAACT
>NW_021391975.1:0-862 GCF_001605985.2 Dendrobium catenatum
CGGTAAGGCAAACTTTATGGAGAAACAAGTCACTAAACAAAATAAACTTTCTAAAAAAAAAGAAGAAATGAGTGAATTAATTTACCTTGGTTTATTATTCCTTACTCAAATTTGGACTATACGAATGAGTAAGGCATGCTTGGAGTGCGAGATCAGGGGTTGCTTTTGCGTGAGAGAGATTAGAGGGGAAGAGGGTAGAGGGGTTGCTTAAAGAAGAAACACATGAGATTATTTTATTTTTATTTGGCTTGAAGTAAATGAATTAAATGTAAAGTAAATTGATTGTGGTGATTGGTGGCGGCGACGACTAGCGGCTGTTGGCGGGACTAGTGGTGGCCCGCAATTGGTGATGGCCGACAGTGGGTGGCAATCGGCTGTCAGACGGTAAGGCAAACTTTATGGAGAAACAAGTCACTAAATAAAATAAACTTTCTAAAAAAAAGAAGAAGAAATGAGTGAATTAATTTACCTTGGTTTATTATTCCTTACTCAAATTTGGACTATACGAATGAGAAAGGCATGCTTGGAGTGCGAGATCAGGGGTTGCTTTTGTGTGAGAGAAATTAGAGGGGAAGAGGGAAATCGGGAAAGAGGTTGAAAGAGTGGAGAGAGTGAGCGATGAGATAGGGATGAGAGATTGCAAAGGAGATGATCAGTAGATGAAGAGGGGCTATGAGGATGAGAAGCATGATCGAGTTCTGTATCGGTTTTAGCCTTCAATTTTTAAAAGATTTGAATGAAAAACTGAGTTTGAATATAGGATCTACTACAACAAGTAAAATTAGTTTTTTTAATGAAATTTTTTAAAAATTGAGGTTTTAAATGAAAATATTTTAAAATGTCCATAAGATTTGCAATGTGA
>NW_021391976.1:0-210 GCF_001605985.2 Dendrobium catenatum
TTGCTCATAAACTTAAGAGTCGAGCTAAATTCACAAAGTTCAACAAGTCTAAGGGTCGAACTTTGAAATTTTATATGCTCATAAACTTAAGGGTCGAGCTAAATCCACAAAGTTCAATAAGCCTAAGGGTCAAACTTTGAAATCTTTCGTGCTCATAAACTTAAGGGTTGAGCTAAATCCATAAGGTTCAACAAGAATAAGGGCCGAACT
>NW_021391977.1:0-293 GCF_001605985.2 Dendrobium catenatum
CTTTATAATTTTCACATTTTATTTACTGCAAGTTATTTATTGTGGTTAAAAAGTTCATTTTGAAACTTTAATTAACTTGCTACAATTTTAAAATAGATTTTTTATTTAAAAATCTAAGATAATTTTTAAATGACCAATTCACCCCACCCCCCCACGCCCCCTATTGGTTAGCATTGGGATAATAGCTTAGGTTTAACAACCTATACAGACTCAACATATTAAACCTCAGTTTAATCCAATCTTTAAGTACAAGGATAATAACCGACATTTTGAGCTGAAATATAAATTTGGGT
>NW_021391978.1:0-221 GCF_001605985.2 Dendrobium catenatum
ATAAATAGGGTTTAGTTACAAATGTGGGGTTATAATTTAAAGAAGTTTTTTTAGTTAAAAATAGAATCGTACAACACACCTTGGTCGGTTGGTTGAGAGTTTTGATTAACAACCAACGGTTTTCGGTATAAAGCTTTAATTTGTGTTGTGTGTATGAATTTGCCTTAATTGGTTTAAATGTTTAAAAAAAAAATGGAAAGGTACTTATGATATTGAATTAT
>NW_021391979.1:0-457 GCF_001605985.2 Dendrobium catenatum
GCTTCTTTCTCGTAATGTTGCATAATAACCTTTAGGGTAGGGATTTTATCAGAGGAAGGTTAGGTCTCCGCCGAGCAAAGAGCCTTAAATTTACTATTTGCGATAATAACTTTAGAAGAGATGGGAGAAGGTTGCATTAGGAAAAAATGAGAAAGAGCAAGAGCATCCACCATAGACAATTGCTTCTATTATAAATATATTTGTTCATAGATTTGTTCATGAACGTATTTGTTTGATAATTAAAAAAAAAAAAAAGATAAATTCACGGACATGTTCGATGTAATCGTTTGTTAGGAAGTTCGATAAAGCTCGTTTGCTAAGTTCATGAACATCTAAAAGTAGATTTCGTTTATATCTCGTTCATGTTTGTTTGTTTAAAGCTCGATAAGCATAAAACAAACGAACATGAACCGAACTTGAACACTCATTAATTTAAATGAACCAAACATGAACACAA
>NW_021391980.1:0-10110 GCF_001605985.2 Dendrobium catenatum
GTAGAATATTCTGGCAATTTTTTCTTATTGAAGAAAATTAAAAAGATGTGAACCTGGGAGAAAATTGATAGGAAACACTTATAGATCTCAAGTATTTCCTATCAATCTTTGGAAAACAACGAGAATTCTCCACAAAAAGCCGCACAAAATCACAAAAAACAGTGGATAATTTGTATTATTTGATGAAATAGAAACAGAAAATATCAAGATACAATTGATCCTCTATTAGAGAGGAGATTAATCTCTCCCAAATCTCTAAATGTCACTAGAGCCCAAAGAAAATCTAAATCTAGGAGGTCTCAAAATTCAGCCAAATTCAAGATGCCCTAGACATAGAAAAATAAAGTATTTAATGCATACAAATCAAAAGGAAATCCCTAAACATTACCTACATTCAAATTTCCCTCCCAAATCTCTCAAAAATCATTCCTAAAAAGCTCTGTTAGATCTTGTGTTGCATGCGGCTAAAGTAGGAGGCGGAGGAGTTTTGCCTTGTTCGCGCCTGGTTTGGTCCCACGTGGACCGGTCTAATGGACCAGTTTAATAATACTCCCATCCCAAAGATCCACCTTGTCCTCAAGGTGGAGATATGCTCGTGTTCTCGTAGAGGTGTCCATTCTTGAGGTGGCTGAAGATCCTTACTAAATTGTTGAATAAAGGGCTGCACTGAAAGAGAAATATTCCCTCCCTCCCCAATCTTGATCACATCTAGCATGTGTAGTCCCACCAAATAATCTTCTCCCACCTCTTGTAGGCTTCTAACCATGATCTTAAGTGATATTATTGCTTTGGATAGCCCTTCATCTCCCCTTATAACCACCTTTCTCCCATCCACAATTAATTTCATCATGAGTGCTCCCCAATTGTCCTTGGTTTTCCCCAAGGTTTGCAACCACTTCATCCCCAGGATGACATCGATACTTCCTAGCTCTAGTGGGAGAAAATTCTCCCTTACTTGAATCCTCTGGATGGTTAACACCACTCCTCTACAGATCTCATGGCCTTTATCCACCTTCCTTGTACCCATTATCACCCCGTATTAACTAGTGTCCACTAATTTCACTCCCAGTTGGTTGACGACCTGACTGAAAATAAAATTATGGGTAGCCCCAATGTCAATCAATACTACCACCTATATGCCTGATATTTTCCCCTTAACCTTCATCGTATGATTCGAAGTGATTTCTACTTCTGAATTCAGGAAGACCTCCACAACATCCAGATGCAACTTATCATCCATCTCTCGCTCACCTCCCTCCTCAATTTTCTCATCATCACAGATGGTGAGAACCTAAAGAGTTCGATCTCTACACCTATGCCCTGGAGTATACTTCTCATCACACAGGAAATATAACCCCTTTACCCTCCTCTCCTGCATCTCCTTCTCTATCAGCCTCTTGAAATTTTTTCCACTCCCTCCTACTAGCTTCTCCATGGTGGTCTCACTAATGTTGCCTGATGTAGGCCGCTTAGGTGCTAGAAGAGTGTTCGTCGTCCTATATGAGCCTCTTGAGTTGTTTCATCTAGTTCCCTTCTTTAGATTTTTTTGATTTTCAACCAGCTGTGAGAACTTCATGGCCTCCCCCAAGTCCCGCGACATCCGGACAATCTGCCTTTAGCCCCTTCATGAAGTTCCCCTTAAGTACAGTATATGATAATTGCTCCACCCTACTTGTCAGGTGCTCAAATCGCTCCCGGTAGTATGCTACTGATCCCTCTTGCGTCAGAGAAAATAACTGCTCATAGAAATATTTTCTCCGGTCAGTTTGGAAGCATTCTATTATGCAGTCCTTAAATTCCCTCCAATTCTTGATAGGCCTCCTCTGGTCTCTCCACTGGTACCATGATAGATCTTTCCCTTCTAAGCACACGACTGCTGTTATTAGCTTCTCCTCCTTTGCCAACCCATTGTTGGCTAAGTATCTCTCCACCTTATAAATCCTCCCCTTTAAATATGGTCATCTTCAGCTTCATCACATTCTGATCACCACCATTCCCCCTTATTCTTTCATAGATTCCTCTCTCCCAAGTGCTCGGCCCTCTCCATGTTTTCTGGTCTTTCCTATTCTTTCTTCAAAATTAGCACCTCGACGGCCATAGTATCCCTCATGGTGTTCCCCAGATGGGGTATTCTTCTTTCTCCTTCCATGATTTCCACCTCATCTTTCTCCTTACGGATTTCAGAGTTCGTGCTTTTTCCTTCGACATCTGTAGCCACGGAAGCTACCGTTTGGTTGTGGATTTCCAACATTTTCTCCATCACGTCCCAGAGATTGGCTACTTGTCCTTCCATGGATGAAATCTTTTCCTCCACCATAGCTTGATTTGATTCATCTCCCTTTCAAGCCTTTCTTCCAAAGCATCCACCTTCTTTGCCGCCATCACAATCTAGAGTTTGTAGATTCACAAAATTTGAATTTGGGACTCAAAAAATGACAACTTCCCCCTTTTCCGGACCAAAAAAAGTTGGTGGAATTTGTCAAAAATAGCCCACCACCGATCCCAAGACTTGTTCTGATACCAATTTGATAGGAAACACTTGTAGATCTCAAGTATTTCCTATCAATCTTCAGAAAACAAGGAGAATTCTCCACAAAAATCCTCACAAAATCACAAAAAAAATAGTGGATAATTTGTATTATTTGATGAAATAGAAAGGAAAATATCAAGATATAATTTTTCCTATATTCGAGAGGAGGATTGATCTCTCCCAAATCTCTAGACGCCGCTAGAGCCCAAAGAAAACCTAAATCTGGGAGATCTCAAATTTCATCCAAATTCAAGAAGCCATAACCCTGGGTAAACAAATTATTTTATGCATACAAATCAAAAGGAAATCCCTAAACAGTCTCTACATTCAAATTTCCCTCCCAAATCCCTTAAAAATCCTTCCTAAAATGCTCTGTTTGATCGTGCATTGTATGCGGATAAAGTAGGAGGCGGAGGCGTTCCGCCTCGTTCGCGCCTATGCCGGTCCCATGTGGACCGGCTAGACCAGTCCAATGGACTGGTCTAACAAAAATCTGAATAGCATGACAAATTCATGACCTCTTTTCCTTTCAGTTGAGACAAACTTTAAGTTCTTAAAATGCTAAGAATTTCTCTTACCTAATTAGTTGAAGCTTTTTTTTTTTGCTAGAATCAATTATTCCATGTAGTTTATGATAGTAAATGGTTGTAGAAATACAATTCCCCTTGGATGAAATTGAATTTCAACAATCCAAATACAATCTCGAAGGCTATTTGTAGAAAGATAACAGAAGAAAACACTCTTCAATTGATGAAATAGGGAAGAAAACGAACAAGATACAATGGATTCTCAATTGGAGAGGATCTGACACCCCCAAATCTCTAGCTGGTGGCTAGAGCCCAAAACTCCCTAAGAACACTCTAAATTTTAGCAAACACAAGATAAAACTTAATTCTAGGTTAATCAATGTATTTAAAACATACAAAATATAGTTAATGCCAAAATAGCACTCATAATTTGAATTTCTCTTCTAATCCCATTTTTAAGTTCCTCTTAATTGCGAGCCTTAATTACTACTAGACTCCTGAGCCCCTCCTTAGTTAAATAGATGCATGCTTTGCCTAAATATGTGGAATGCTATTCCGTCAAATAGGCGCCTGTTTGACGTCTAACAATACCCCCTCCCAAAGACCACCTTGTCTGCAAGGCGGAAAGACGGATCCTTCCTTAACTTTCTCATCATAAAAAATAATGAAAACCTGAACAGTTTGGTCATTACACTTGTGACCGGTGTATACCTCTCTTAACATATGAAACTAAACCCCTTCGACCTCTTTTCATGTAGCTTTGTCTCTGTGAAATTTTTGAAGTTTTCCCCTAGTCTTTCTCCTACAGTTTTCTCTTTCAGGGTCTCCTTAAGTGTACATGATGTCGGCTCCTTGGATGTTAAAAAGGTTGTGGTCATCTTGTATAGAACTCTTGAGTTGTTGCCTCTAGCCCCTCTCTCCAGGTCCCTCTGATCCTCCACTAGCTGGGCTAGCTTCATAGCCTCTCCTAAATAAAGAGGTTTATCACTCTAACTATTGCCCGAATCTCTAATTTGAGCCCTTTCATAATGTTTCCATCCAGTATAATCTCCAAAATCTGGTCAAGTCTGTTGTCCAAGTGCTCAAATTGCTCACGATACTCCACAACTATCCTATCTTGTGTCAGGGCGAAGAACAGCTCATAGAAGTCCCCTCTTTGCTGGTTTGAATTCCAACAAGTAGTCCTTAAACTCCCTTCAGGCTCATATGGGTCTCCTCGTATCCTTCCGCTAGTATCATGCTAGAGTTTTTCCCTCCAAGCATATCCCGGCTAACGTCAGTCTTTCTTCCTCCGTGATCCTATTGACGGTAAAGTACCTTTCCACCTTGTAGATCCACCCATAAGGATCATCTCCCTTAAAAATAGGCATATTCAGCTACCTCACCATCAGATCTCCTTTGTCACCCCTACTTCCTCAAAAATTTTCAATCTCCAAGGGGTGGTTCCTCCTAATTGTTCCAATCATCCATTCTCCACTCGTATCCAAACCTTTCATTACAAGCCCATATTCTCCCTTCAATTTCAGTACCCCGTCGATCATATTCATCCCCCTCCTTTCAAATTTGACATCCCTTTGATGATAATAAACCGTTGCCTTTCAAATTTAGCTCCTCTCCTTTCAATTTAACATCCATCTGCTTATGCCCAACTCCCTCACGCCTCTCCACACTCTTTACCCGACTCCTTCCTAGGTTTGTATGATGCACGCTGTAGTGATGATTGTAAATATCCTTCCACGATAATTCTTTTTCTAAAGTTATCCATGGATCTTAATTTAAAAGTTTTCTAAAAATTTATCTTACAAATCATGCTCTAATACCATTTGAAAGTTTATGAGGGGTGTTAAATCCTAAAGCACTAGCCCAAGGATAACAAAGAAGGGGGGTGAATTGGTAGTATTAAAAATTCTTAAATAAAAATAAAAATCTTTTTGAATCTTTAAAAAAAAACTTGTGCATAAGTAGATAACAAAATCAGAGAATTCAACCGCAGAATAAATCATAAAATAATTGCATAAATTAAATGCAAGAAAAATAAAAAGAAAGAACACACCAAATTTTATAGTTGTTTGATCAACCTGGCCTACGTCCACTCCCAGGACCCTCCCCTCTAGGTAGTGCACTAAAAAAAGTGTCTCTCTTTTACCCCCACAGTAAGGTGGAGAAGTCCTTAAAAAATCTTTCCACCAACCCGATGAGGAAGAGTACCTTGAAAATTTTTCCACCATCCTGGTGAAGGCAGAGAACCTATAATCCTTTTACTTTCTCCTGGAGTAGGCAGAGAACTTGAAATCATTTTACTCTCTCCTAGAGTAGGCAGAGAACATGGATCTGATGCTGATGATCGTCTCCTTAGAGCTACCAAGGAACCAAAGATGAAGCTTGAAGAACACAATTGAATCCTTATATGGAGCTAAACTACCAGTTAGATGACACATACCAAGTCCTTATTTGTTGGAGATTGTTTGAGAATGGATCCTATGATATTTTCGACTAGGCATTTGGCTCTAAGTAAGTTAAAGTTATATTTGAATTTATCCACCCTAGCAAACTGTTGCGGAGGGTGGATGGATTTTGCTTTAAGTATGAATAGATAATTTCAATTTTAAATATTTGGGATTTTGAAATTTCTGGAATTTTGGATTTTTTGGGTATTTGTGTGGAGTTTGAAAGGCATTTGAAATGTTTGGAATGGACTCCATCAGTTGAGATTTGCATTTAACACGGCCATCATCGGGGTGTGGGGTTATTTCCATTTATTGATTGAACATTGTCGACTCGGCCAAACTGTTGACCGAGGATCGGTTTTCTCGTAGGCTTTGTGCCTTTGTTTGTGAATTTTCTTTATCAAAAGCCTTGAAGGACTAATATGAATGTACAAAATAAATATTTCAGTCAATTTTGTGACTGTATATTTATCTGATGATTCGAACCATATCTACTTCTATTTACTTGCTTAGGAGGATCGGGTTTTGTAGGCTTTGCGCCTTTATTTGTGAATTCTTTTGATTGTAGGCCTTGAAGGCCTAATATAAATGTATTAAAACAAATACACATGTCACCATAACCATGTATTTGTTTGAAGGTTTGAACCCTGTCGGCTCCTATTGATCTATATAGAAGGATCAGGTTTGAACCTGAATTCACTTATTGACCTGTGCAGCATCCCTAGGCATCTCGTGTGTACCAATAACACACTCGTCGAGGACCATGCTGATATTATGATTGAATTTATCCCTTTGTGTACCTATGTGTATATAAACTATGGTGCACATTGCGGATTCGGTATCGGGGCAGAACAACTTCTAGATTTAGTTGTTCGCTACTTTGCACAAGTAGATTGTCGTGAATTACTTGCATGATTTTTATAGGTAGATTATAGTGCACTAACTAATCTCCTTCTTTTGGCTCGTAGGAACTTGTATTTTCTATACATCCTTTGCTTCTGCCTGCTTACAAGGTATTGTGTATATGATGGATTCTGAATCCTCACTAGTTGTATGACTCTTGTTATCATTCATAAATAGTTCATTAATTTGAGTGGACTGTTGTATAAAAAAGGAGTCTTCTATAGTGTCTCATAGGGACTTCCATATGTACTAGTAAGCTTTCCTCATGTATAATTATTATTTGCAGTCAAGTTAAAATGCTTTCTTGGAGTTGAACACTATTGATTATACATATACTTCATTCACTCTTGAATTCCTCAAATCATTATATTCATTGCATGTCAAATCTCATTATATGTAGAGGGAAAAATAATTCATTGAATTCATCAAACTGTTATATTCATTGCATGTCAAATCTCATTATATGTAGAGGGCAAATGATTGTAGATTTTGTACCATTGCTTGCGAGCTTGCCATCACATTTTTCACTTTGATCTTTACTTTTAAGTGGATTGTCCTTGGGGTTCTTAATCCACTAGGGATTCTTGCATGTTCATTTGCATTTGACATTTTCCTTTGATGTATCTTCTTGGAGTTGGGTTGTTGTTGGTGATAAGGATGCCATCACATTCCTTCGTGTTCACCCATTTTTGCAAATATATTTAATCGAACAAATCCTTCTACCATAAATCCTTGCATTCACTTTGAGTTGTGTTTGCTTGCATGAAGTTCATTTTCTTCGATCTTATCGATCGCAAATGAATCATGTCGATGGTTGCAAGCCTTATATCAATTCTGAGAGAAGCTTGTGGTTTGCACAATAATTTTGTTTATTGACAGAAATTTGAAGGTTTTGCATCATTTCTTATGAATAATTCATATGAGGAGTTCTTCTTTTACCACGAGTTCTTTCACACTTGCTTACATGATTGGTATAAATGTCATAATTATCAGCCTTGAATGATTTGCAGTATTCGTTCATTTGTTTGTAGTTAGATTATGCATTGCCTCTAATTATTGCTACGACCTTCTTTTTAATGGGATAAATCTTTATTCATCATACACCCCTTTATTGTATGGTTGCATTTGGAGTCCCTTGGTCATCACAAGCTTTGTGCTCTTTTATGTCCACTGGAATGATTAGGATTCGCTTAGATCTTGATTGTTCATTCATCGATCCAAGGTTTGGCTTTGTATGCTCCATTACAATTCAAGTTCTTTAGAGTTCATGTTCATCCAAGTTTGAGTCTAATGTTTGCAGGTTCAATTAATGTCCGGATTGAGCTCAAGTTAAGTTCTCATTTAAGTTCAAATTTTAGTTATTCATTTGAATTCATCTCCATAAACACCTTGTATATGCTTGTAGGTGGATCTTAATCTCTTTAAAATTTTCTAAGTCATAGGTTCAGTTGAAAATTTTGGCAGCACTCCGGCGTCGTCCCCGCGTAGAGAGCTGCATCAAAAAGTGTGTAAGGCCTTCCTGCCTACCAAGAAAGCCAGTCATGGTAGGTATCAAATAACACCGCGGCCGCAGTCTCGTTCCCCGCTCGCTAACAAAAGCAATCACGGGGTCTCAAGTAACATGTTTAAAGCATAATTTTTTCCCCGCCTAAAAGCAATGATGGGTACTTAATTAAACAATTCTTCTACAAATAATAAATTTTCCTACTCGCTAAAAAAATTGGTCATGGGCACTTATATTTCATGCATTCAAATTTCCTAGCTCACTGATAAGAGCGGTCACGGGTACTTAAGTTTTCTCACTCGCTAACAAAAGCGGTCACGAGTACTTATTTCATGCATAGAAATATAAAATATTAGTATTGGGCTTTTTACCTTAGGTGTGCAATTATCGAGGCGACGACGGCAAATAACAACGACGGTGGGAAACCTGTGATGCCCAATTTAAAATTTATTATTATTATTTGTACAATAAAATTAATCATATATTATTTTTTTATTTAAAAATAAAGGCTAGAGAGAGAAAGAGAGAGAGAGCTCTCTTTCTAGAGAGAGAAAGAGAGGGAAGGAGAGGGAAAGAAAGGGTTTTTTGTGGTAAGGAAATAGGAGGTGTAGGACAATGAGGGGAGAAGTTTAGAGAGAGAAAACCCCTCTCTTCTCAAATTTGGAGAGAGAAAGAGAGAGTGTGTGCTCTCTTTCTAGAGAGAGAAAGAGGGAAAGAGAGGATTTGATGGGGCTTTGCATGGAGAGGGGTTTAGGAGGTATAAGGAAGTGTGTGGAGAGGTTTAGCGAGAGAAAACCCCTCTCTTCCCAATTTTGGAGAGAGAAAGAGAGAGTGTGTAATTTTTTTCTCTATCTAGAAAGGGAATTTGGAGGCATGGTGGAGAGGAGAGATGCTTGGGATGGAAAGGGAGCCATTCAAGAGGAGAGAAGCTTGTACATATTCCAAAAATTTCTCTCTCTAGATTAGAGAGAGAAAATGAGGGATGATGGATTTTTTTTATTGGGAGGGTGTAGAAGGTGTTAAAGAGAAATATTTTTTGTGAATGGTGGTGGGTGGTTTATGGGATGATTGTGGAGATAAGAAAGAATTAGGGTTAGGGTTGGTTGTAGGTTTAGAGAAAATGTGATGGAGGAAGAAGATGAAGATGAAGGAGAGGAGAAAAATGGAAGAAAATGATAAGAAATATGGAGAGATGAAGAAAGAAGTAAGAAAATGGAGAAGAAGAAGAAGAGGGAAGGAAGAAGAAGAAGAAGGAGAATGGAGGAAGAAGAAGAAGAAGAAGAAGGAGAAAAAGGAGAGATTTTACCTTGGAAAGCTTGGAGGGAGATGGAGGCCGGCCTTGGAGAGCTTGGAATTGCATGAGGAAGAGAGGGGGCGGCTTCTTGCATTAGTTTGGTCGTGAGATAAGAGTGGGAGTTCGGTCATGAGAGTGTGAGGAAGTGAGGAGGGGTATTTATGGTATTTTTGGGGATTTTGATTTAAAAAAATCCTTTTTTATTTAAAAAGATCTCTTTCTCTCCCTCTTTTTCTAAAATATTTTTTTAATTATATTGCAAAAAATAAAAATAAAAATTTAATCTTGCATCGAGTTGGTCACCACATTGATGCTCGCACACATCATCGCCTCGATTTGCGAGCCCAAAATTTATTTTTTTGCCGATTGACTAACCCCATTAATATGACTATCGATCTTAGCTTTTTCCATTTCTCCGGACGCATCGGCACTGTCCATTTTGCGAATGGAGGTCATCTCGGTGATTTTAGATTTTCGGTCGACACGCGTTGGGTTAGTTTTAGTGCGATTTCGAGCTCTTTCGCCTTTGAAATCCACCTTGCACGGTCGGCTCAATCCCGGCACTAGTATTAGGGGCAACATAAGTGGTTCTAGAATCTAATTCCCCTTGGCTGAAATTGAATTTCAGTAATCAAAATACAATCTCCAATTTGTAGAAAGATAACGAAAGAAACGGTCTTCAATAGATGAAATAGTTAAGAAAACGAACAAGAGACAATAGATCCTCAATTGGAGAGGAGGATTCGACTCTCCTAAATCTTTAACCGGTGGCTAGAGCCCAAAACTGTGAGACCTCGTTCCCTTACTGTTCCTCTCTGACTTGGATTTTCCTCCCAGGATCGGCCGGGACGATATTGAGATCGTCCAAGACGATCTGTACTGTTCAAAATACCGTCCTGAGAATA
>NW_021391980.1:10964-15854 GCF_001605985.2 Dendrobium catenatum
GTTTTGACGTTTCTTACTAACTCCACAAAATCTATTAGTATTTGTCTTGCCAATTTTTTGCTGCTTCAATCATGGATTTATTTTTACATGTGCGTTATATGTGTCATTTTCTCCCACCTTCATTCCTTTTGTGAAGTTCCTATTTTTATAATTGTTTACTAGATTACAAGTTTCCGTATTATGACGCTTTCATTGTTATTTTTCTGGATATATTCTGTTTTGCTCTAGATAAATTCTTGGAAGGGTTGCAATATTTATACGTATCATCTCTATTTTGATGCATGAGATATGGATCTAACGATGTGTATCTGGCCACAATGCAGGATGTTGATTTGGTTGTGCGATTTTGTAAGGATGTGGAATTCCGATCTCAAATGGTTTGATGCACAGCCTCTGGTCATTGAATTAGCACCAGTTGAAGTTTTTTATTTTTTTTACTAGATATGCTTTTTTTTGCTGCATTATTTTAAGATGATGGGCCAAAGATTCAGAGCTCTTTATTTCCATCTCTTAATGATTTATACTGCTATTCAAGCTCTTGGAAGAATGTTGGTTATGTTTGTGGATTTGTATACAACATATCCAATTTAAAGCTTGGTATAATCATGAGCATAGCCATTTGACTAGATTTTATTTGTAAAGGACAAAGTTTGTGGTATTGAATTGTACAAGAAATTGAACTTTATAAGATAATGTATAGCACCAATATGTTATATTGGCATGCCAGTTGGTCTAAATTATTTTTCAACAAAAAATGTGGATGTATGGAAAATTAACATGACGGTGTTCTGAAAGTGAACATCTCTGTTTGTTAATTCTTTCATATTATTCTTGATTCGGACGCATTTGACTTTCAAATGGACAGGAAAGAAAGCTTTCTTTCATTTAGGTTTCATAAGTTGCTGCTATTTAGTCTCACGTGCATTAATAGAAATAGAATGGGAATCTGTATATTATTTTGTGATTCATTTGTTTGACTAAGCTGGCAAGATAGATGATGAGAACCTCCCCCCCTCTTTTTTTGGGTTAATGAATAGTATTTTCTTTTTTCCACAAATTGAAACTTCTATAGAAAGAGAAGCATAATATTAAGTTAAATGTTGCAGAGATGATGATGTTAATGTGGATGAGTGACTTTACTCTCAAAGACATGATACAATAAATGTAGAATATATAAAAATAAGAGTAAATTATTTACCACTAAGGCTTGGTATTGAGTGACTTTACTCCTAGAGACTTGATACGAAATGAGCATATACGTGAAAAAGTTGGAATAGCTCCAGTGGAAGATAATATTAGAGAGTTTCCTTAGATGGTTTGGTAACTTAAGTTAAAACACTAGCCTTTCGATGACCCGGTTAGGAAATTAGATATATAAGATTTGACTTATGTTAAGAAAGGTACATGTAGAACTAAAAATACTTGGTTATAAAATATTAGGAATGATATTTTTTTATTAGATTTAAATGAGAATTGGACTCTTAATAAGACACAATAGAGAAAAAAGTTTCATATAGCCGACTTCACATGGTGGGATAAAGGCTTGATGTTATTGTTGTTGTTTGAAACTTTTATAGAATTTTATGATTTATTGGGCACATGAATGCAGTTCTTTGCAAATTCTTTTATTTGGTTTTTCTGGTGCAGTCTAGTTCTTTATGAACAAAATATGATTAACAACTATTGCTGTGAACAATAATTCTGGCAACTTTTCTTCTTTTAATTGACATTTCTATTGACATTTTGTCTTCTTTATCATGTAGGGGTACATCGATTTTGGCCGTTTTGGAATCTCCAACTATTTTGTAGCTGGCTCAGGATCTATAGATTTTATTCAGGCAAGTTAGTGCAATAAAGGAGGGCTTAGCTTAATAATGTTGTAACGAATTTAAGTTGTTCATATCATATATTCCACGTTCCTATTGAATTGAACCAATAATATTTATTTGACTCTACTAACAACAATTTAAATCACTTTTTAACTTAACTTCTTATTGTTTCATTTTATGTTTTACTTTATCAATAATGCAATGACAAATTTTCTTTAAATGTTAAAATATGAGAGAATAAGACTTCTTATATTTTATTTTAATGGGTAGAATAGACGCACAATTTATAGGTGAAACATAAACAAAAAGAAGGAAAAAATAGGATGTTAATTAACCTAATCAATTATAAGGAAATCAACATTTATTCAATAAATATATAATATATCAAATATACAATAAACCTAATGGTTGGTATCGTATATGGAAGGTAGAAGGGTACAGGTTGCTAAGCTAGTGGATTGCTTATAAAAGGCAGGAGGGTGCAAATTGGTGAGCTATAAGACTACATACGGAAGTTAAGAGGGTGTATATTGTTGAAATCAAAATTCAAAATTTCAAATTTAAATTTTCTTCAAATCAAAATCAATCTTTATATTTTAACATTGCACATCGAATTATAGTTCTTATAATGTAATATACATGATAAAATATAAAAAATTTCTTTTCAATTTCAAATTCAGGATTCTAATTCAAATACTCTTTCTTAAATCTCAGAAAAAAATCAAACATCTGTAATGGCCTGAAAGTTGCTTTTCTCTGTTGACCAAAACCTCTACATCGTAGAGCTCATTCATACAAGTGCAATCCAGTTTGGAATAGGGTTTAAGTCCTTGAACCTAACTATAAATGGAAATACAATATTCATCCTAGCTGTTGAAGGAGAAACGAATGCTCTTGTAATCGATTTAGCAGTATAGGTAGGGACTGACATTCATCCCATTCTTGAATTAGAGGCAGGGGTTGCCCCTATTCTTACTATACCCTATACTAAGGAGGGCAAGGAACAAAAACCTACAGTTGGATCTAAAGTGAAACCAATTTTTAAGAAAGGATCATATAGCACCGAAGCACTCTTTGGCAGTAAGAATGCAAGAAAGAACTACTTGAGGACATTGAGGATATAGATCACCAAGTTAAGAAAGATGATTAAGCAGAAGGCCTTAACTTAATTGAACCTAAGGCTATCAAGGAGCTGCAAATTCTTGCCTCTTCTCCACTCATGAAAGGGAGTCATTTTTTACCCTTTTGCAGCTACTATAAGGGAGTAGAGAGTTATTGCGGATCTATTTTTATGGTTTATGATTTTGATGATAGTAAACACTCTTATTTCTCTATAACTATCTTCTCTACTAACATTTCAGGTCCACAAGATCAGACTGTAATTTGGAACCAGTTCAAGATTGGCTAGACTAGGTTTGAGTCAGTTTGTAACCTTTTTTCCCTTTCTTGAGTCTATTATAATTGATGTGGCTCCTGATGCTATGTAACTTTGCACACGAAAACCTTGGAATATTTTTTGACTGTTCCCTAGAGTTTACTGTTTTTGGTAACATTATCCGGGATGATCGGTTCAAAAGCAAAAACCCTAATTAGGGCATACTCATTAAGGCAGCCGTCATTAGGCTGATCGGCCTGGATGATACTTGTATCAGCCAAGATGATAAGCTAAAAATAAAAAAAAATTAGTCTCCATGATCAGTTTAGGTATTCTTTATTTTAGGACGTCGGCCAGAACAATATCCACATTATCCTGGATGATCTAACTCAGTTATGCCTAAATTAATCTGGTATCTTTGGAAAGCATTAAAGGCTGATTGATTTGATCATATTATCCGGGACGATCGCAGGATCGGCTGGGACGATGTCATGGATGATTGACATCAGCCAGCTTCATTTCAGGGCAATGATTAGGACGATTGTACTCAGTTTTAAACTAATCGGCTAGGATGATAATGCATCGGCCCAGATGATGTAACCAATTTTCTTCTGATCGTCCCAAATTATCTGGGGCTGTTTGAGCTTAATTTGTACTGACCGGCCATGACGATATTCCTATTGGCCTGGATGATAAAGTTGGCAAGTTGTATTAATGCGCTCATTTTGAGATCTTCTATTTAAGCTTTGACAAGACACTTGATAAGTGTCTTTGGTAGCCATTACAGCTTCGTTCTTTTGGGGGAAACTTGAAGAGAGAGCTTGAAAGGGAGTGAGGAAAGGGTGGAGTTTGAGAGCAGGAGAAGATCCTTGGAGGAGGTTCAAGGGAGTGTGGAGGAAATTTCCACACAGTTGCTCCGCTAGCTCGCACATTAGTACCGTTGGATTCAAGGCTTGTCTTGAGGGAAGTTCACCAAAGAAGAAGATCTCTTTGGTATTAAAGGACCTGGTTACTCCGTCGCATCGTGGAAGGTGGAAGTGATTTTGTTAGGGCTTCTTCGCCTAGCTCTTGGGGCAAAAGGAGAAACACTTAGTTTAGTGCAATACTCAGAGGGTGCCACCGAGGAGTGGATGTAAGTCAAGGTTTGATCGAACCACTATAAATCTGGTGTGTTCTTTCTTATTATTGCTTCCACATTAATTTCTATCGCACTTTAATTTTTATGGTGATTTTGGTTTGAGATTTGTTTTAAAGATATTTAAAATATCAATTTAACTCTCTCTTTATTAGCCTTGGGCCAGTTCATAAGGGGTCTGACATCCCTATCAAACTTTCAAGTGGTATTAGAGCGGGATTCATAAAAACTAAGTTTAAAAACTTTTTGAATTTTGATTCATGGCTAATTTTGGTAATCGTAATATTGCAAAAAGTTATTCAATCACCTGACCACCTTTATTTCAAAATATTACTTTTGACTTTTAAAAAATTCGCATGTCTACTTTCTTGCAATCAATTGATTTTTATATTTGGCATATGATTTTAACTGGTTATTCATTACCGTCACGTGTTATAGATGGAGTTAAAACTAATATTCCTTTTAATCAATGGAATAGGGAAGAGCAAATCAATGCTCAATTGAATGCAAAATATTTAAATTTCTTTTTCTATGCTTTAAATTCTGAAGAT
>NW_021391981.1:0-359 GCF_001605985.2 Dendrobium catenatum
CAAGCCGCCGGTAAAAACAGCGTAGGAAACTATTTCTGGCGGTGTTCTGCCAGAGTTTTTTTTTTCGACAGCTTTCCGGCGGCATATATCACCGGTTATTATCGGATTTATTACCGGCGACGTTTCGGCCATTGAATCGCCAAAAATGTTACCGACGGCTAACCGGTGGTCCTCACTGATGGTATCCAAGAGGTTATAGCAGCCGGTGTGTGGTCGAACAACCGCCGGACAGTATCGAAAAATCGTCGGTACAACATCGGTGTTTACCTGGCGGTCATCGCTGACAGTGTTGCCGGCGGTAAACACCGCCGGTTTGTCACTGGCTAACAACCGGGCGACGTCGGTAAACCGCCTATAAA
>NW_021391982.1:0-288 GCF_001605985.2 Dendrobium catenatum
TTCTGAAAATTACTGAATTTTCCTCTTTTTTTAAAAAATAATTAGAGAGCAAATCAATTTGAATTTTAATTAATCAGTTGATTAATATAAATAATTAATTGATTAAATCAAATTAATTAAAATTTGTTGATTTATTAATAAAAAAATTGAGAGCATTTTTGAATTAACTTGAGCATTTTTTTTAAATTAGAAATGCAATAAAGAAAAATAGGGGGAAAGAGAATGTTTCCACTGTTTGACATATACAACAATACTCCAAAAACTTTCAAACTCTCCAAAAGTGCTCTC
>NW_021391983.1:0-413 GCF_001605985.2 Dendrobium catenatum
TTCTTTCTTTCCTTTTTTCCTTTTTGGCCTTGAGTGTTATATATATTTTTTATGAAGTTTTCACTAATCAACACACACATATCACTTTTTTTAAGATCTTTTTTTTAAAAAAAAGTCTATCTCTTATTTTTTTTGAATTCTTAGGTAAGTTGTGGTTGACTTATCTAAAAATAGTAAAAGAAAGGAAACTCATGATTTTGACTCTCAATCTCTATTTCCTAAAAGAGATTATTCTACTTTTGATTTAAAGTCTTCATCATATTTTAAATTGGATTTTGAAACTAAACTTTTTCATCTCCCTACATTTTATCTATCTCATAGGAATCTTTTACAAGTTGTGGAATCTATCTCATAAGTTTGTTAATCAAGTAGTCTGGTTTGTCAATAGAATGGGTTTACTTTTGCTTTTAAAA
>NW_021391984.1:0-204 GCF_001605985.2 Dendrobium catenatum
AAATTAAATTTGAAAACCGTCTTTGTCATAAGATAGATATTATAGTGATTTACTTATACGAATTTTTTCATAATTTTTGAACAATTGTGAAAATCCTTAAGAAATTGGCACATGTTAGTACAAGTGGGGATTTTGAATCCGTTAGGTGTTTGTTTTGCAAATTGATTTTACCAATATTTTTTAAATAAAATAAATTATTTTATG
>NW_021391985.1:0-486 GCF_001605985.2 Dendrobium catenatum
AAGGTTACTCTTGGAGACAATACCACCAAGAAGGTGGAAGACACAGGTATAATTGGTAATTCCAAGAACCTTATGATTGAAAATGTTTTGCTTGTAGATGGATTGAAGCACAACTTGCTCAGTATCAGTCAACTCTGTGATAAAGGCTTCATCGTACAATTCTTTGCAAACTCATGCATTATAAGTTTAAGTAACAATACTATTTTGCAGGGAAAGAGGATCAACAACGTCTACATGCTAGATTTAAATAACATTGAATGTGCTGCTTCTTTCTACTTAAAAACAGTGATTGATGATTCATGGTTGTGGCACCGGAGACTTTATCATGCAATTATGAAAACCCTTAGAAAAGTGACCCAAAAAGACCTAGTTAGAGGTGTCCCCAAACTCAAGTTTTCAAAAGACCACCTTTGTGATGCATGTCAACTAGGAAAGCAAGTCCACTCCATCTTTCACCCCATTAAGGACATTAGTACCTCTAGACCT
>NW_021391986.1:0-286 GCF_001605985.2 Dendrobium catenatum
TGATATTTTTGACTAGGCATTTGGCTCTTTGTGAGCTTGAGTAAATTTCAATTTGTCCATCTCGATAAACTGTTGCGGAGGACGGATGGATTTTGCTTTAAGTGCGTTGATGGATTGATTTCATTTTTAAATATTTTTGGGATTTTGAGATTTTTAGAATTTTGTGGAGTTTTGGGTATTTTGGGTTTTTTTTTTGGAATTTTGGGTGAAGATTTGGAATATTTGAAATAAAACTTTGGATATTTTAAAAGATATTTGAAAATATTTGGGGAACCCCTCCGGTTGA
>NW_021391987.1:0-1149 GCF_001605985.2 Dendrobium catenatum
ACCATCAACATGCATATAGATAAAAGTATACAGATTGTACGAGATGATTATGTCATCATATATATGAGAAAAATCTAAATTTTATACATTCAACTCAAAAATAATAGACATGCTATAAAATTCGTACAATACAAAATAATTTTGTACATTATGAATATAATAATTAGAAAATTCAACATGAAAAACCAGAAACATAACTTTCGATATGTGATACATATCCAAATCAAATAAACCACAAAAAAACAAAATCAAAATCTAAAATCACACACACAAACAAAACATTAATAATAAAAAATAGTAAAATACACATAGGAAACATACCAAAATTTTAGTTGAAATATGATTCAATTTAATTTCTCCTTTGGATATATGATCCTTAATGAAATGATGCATTATATCTGTATGTTTGGTTCTAGAATGTTGAATAGGATTTTATGAAATACAAATCGCACTAGTGTTATCCCAATAAATTGGGATAGTGCCCATTGTAAATCTTAAATCAATCGATTATTATTTTAACCAAAAAAATTGTGTCACATAACTACCTAAGGCAATGTATTGAAATTCAACCGTAGATATGGCTATGGAATTCTATTTTCTATTAGACCAAGAAACTAAAGAATTTCCTATAAATTTGTAAGTTCTATATGTACTCTTTTGATCAACCCTATAACCTGCAAAGTTTGAATCTTAATATCCAAAAATATTAAATGAAGAGTTATATGTAGGATACCAAATCCCTATATTCTGAGTTCCCAAAAGATATCACAAAATCCTTCTTACTGCTGTCAAATGTGATTCTTTAAGATCTGATATAAATCTAGCACACAAACAAACACTAAATATAATATTAGGTTTGCTAGCTATCAAATAAATCAAAGATCTAATAATTCCTCTAAATTTATTTTGATCAACAAATTTTTCCTTTGGGTCCTTATCCAACTAAATTGAGAAACTCATAGGTGTACTAACTAGTTTAGCATTATCCATTTCATACTTTTTGAGGATGTCCTTAACATACTTTGACTGAATAATAAATGTTCCCTCTTAAAGTTGCTTAGTGCTAAAACAAAGAAAATAACTAAGATCTCCAATTAGGCTCATCTCAAATTCACTAATCATTATTTTTGATAAAATAATACAAAGATT
>NW_021391988.1:0-267 GCF_001605985.2 Dendrobium catenatum
TGCTTCTCACCATCATATTTTGAATGAGACGAGACTACGAAATTTACAACTACAACTGCTCAAAGATCTCTGTGTACTTAATACACTAAGGATCTGTGCACGTTTGATTTGGTCTATTGCATAACACTTAGATCTTGAAGGGCTGAATCCACCTCTAGTTGATGATTTAGAAGATCCTTTGAACATCCTTATTTCAAATATGTCAAGGTATTATTCAGTAGCGATGCAACCAATTCTAACAGACTTCAAGATGTCCAGGTTGTCCTA
>NW_021391989.1:0-369 GCF_001605985.2 Dendrobium catenatum
AATCCGGCCAACCAATACCTTCAAATGCTTTAGAAGAAAGATACAAATGGGGTGGAAACTTGCGGAGAGAAGAAATAGATAAGAAACCTGAGACGAAGTTATAGAGAGGAGAAGAGAAAGGGGGACATAGCTCGCAAGCTATCAAAGAAGAAACCCTCAGGTTTTAGTGTTTATCACTCACAAAATTCTCCTCAAAATGCCACAAAACGGCCACAATATATAGGTGAAGAAAGGGAACCAAACAATCGCTCACTCAAACCAATAAGACAGAGGGAGATAAAAAACCAAAAGTCAACCACCTGTAGCAGCACACAAAGGGGCATGCGGGAAACATGAATAGCCAACAAACGGAACAGGCGCCCGCAGAGG
>NW_021391990.1:0-230 GCF_001605985.2 Dendrobium catenatum
AAGATAAATTACTTAATTTTTGCATTTGAGCCCCTTTGCATGTATCTGGGACTATTTTATATACATGTGAACTCCTGAATATGTTCTAGAGTAGGTCATGAGGGGTTGTGTGCATGTTTGTGAAATCTATAAATATTTTCCAGGGTCATAGCGATATTGAGTTAGACAGCAGTGCAATGCTGAGCTCTCGATCTTTTTATAAATTAATTCAGTAAGGCATGACTGGGGGT
>NW_021391991.1:0-241 GCF_001605985.2 Dendrobium catenatum
TGTCGACCCAAATAAATATTTAAAATACCCCCAGTCTGATGGGGGATTTTGAAATGCATTCGTGCTATACAAGAGAATTTCAAAATTTAAGCAAACATGCATTGATAAATATGCATATAAAATTTTGATAATTGCAAAGTACATTAGTCATGAAATTTTCATGCATGATACTTCTTTAAATGTCGACCGTTGATAGGTGGCATTGGCCTCTTACTGTTCAGATCGATCAACTGATATGCTC
>NW_021391992.1:0-236 GCF_001605985.2 Dendrobium catenatum
GTTTAACAAAGGAAGAAGGAAGGTTATCCTCAATAAACAAGTCCCGATCAAAATCAAAAGATAAAGCTAAGTTAGCACACAAATCCGCTAACTTATTACATTTGTGATTTACACAATTAAAGATGATGTTATTGAATTTACTAAAAAAAGGTATACCTTCTTCTCCCAATGTTTTATCCATAATAGTCTTCGGTTTGTTGTACAATTATTGAAGATATTGGATAACATTTTTATTG
>NW_021391993.1:0-237 GCF_001605985.2 Dendrobium catenatum
TATGATAATCAAGTGACTGTAAAAATATAGACATGCAAGTATTCTAAAAATAAAAAATAATATTGTCGAATAATAGAGGTCTAGTTATAGAGTAACATGCAGGTGTATTTCAGTTTCAAAATGTAGCCATCTACATTAATAAGAAAGTAGTCTAAACTTATGATTTTGAAATTAAGATCTGATACCACTTGTTGAAACTTGTTCAATATGAATTAGGTTATTACACCTAAGTTTATA
>NW_021391994.1:0-201 GCF_001605985.2 Dendrobium catenatum
AAGACTGGGTAGAGTAGGATTTGGAGTTTATAACCTTGTAATCTTCTTTTTTTATTATTTTTTCTTTTCTTGAGTCTGGCCATAAAGTGTATGTAAAATTGAGCAACAATGCACACATACAGGGGAGAGGTGTTTTAAAATGAAGAATTTTTTTTTTGTCGATCGTACTATACAAGTTTTAATTGTACTATATGATCTGCT
>NW_021391995.1:0-245 GCF_001605985.2 Dendrobium catenatum
ATTTGAGGAGTAATTTGAGAAATACCCTAGGGGTTTAGCTATAAACTACTCTTCAAATGTGTTAAAAAAACTTTGATTTTATTTTTAAAAAGTGGGGTTCATCAATTTAGCTCCATAGAGTCCAAAATAATCAAATTTGATCCAAAATAAATTTTGGGTGAATTTTTAAAAGTCTAGGCATTTTTTATAATAAAAAAGTAATTTTTTTTTTATTAAAAATGTATTTTTTTTTTAAATTTTCTATG
>NW_021391996.1:0-215 GCF_001605985.2 Dendrobium catenatum
ACAAAATTGCCTATTTATGTGAGAAAAGGCTAAGTATAAATAGATATTTTTGTGGATCTTAGTTAAACTCACAAAAATGGAGTTTGTCACATAGATGAAAATCTGATGCAATATTGCAACTTTAAATATTTTAGATAATTTTTTAAAAGAATAAATTGTAGAGGATATTTGGGATAATTAGTTTTATTACACATGCATTAAATGCACGTGAATAA
>NW_021391997.1:0-803 GCF_001605985.2 Dendrobium catenatum
TTAAATATTAAAATTACAAATAATACCCAATAAATATTTTAATCAAATAAAACAATACCAATAAAAATTGATTTGATTTGAGTTTTTAGTTTTATAGGTCATGACATGACAACACATATGCCCATCATAAATATAGTAGTGACAAAACGGGCTTACGGTTCAAACGAGTTATTTTCAACCCAAATACAATCAACTGAAATCTAACCTGTTTAATAAAAGAGATAGAAAGATCAACCCAAATACGAACTCCAAGCAACCCAAATGACTAAAATCTGATCCATTAACTTATTTTTGTTAAAAAAAAAAATTAAAACTTAGTAGCTATAAGGTTCAGGATATTTGATAAAAATAAGAAGATTTTATGGACAAATAAAAAAATTAAGAAAAAAAATTAAACGATTCTTTTTATCAAAAGAGTGCAAATCAGCTCGAACTCGATCCATTTAATAAACGGATTAGAAAACTCAAACTGTTTATTAAATGGGTCAACCCGAGCTAGAATTTTTTGTGTCGGAACATTTATTGACACCCCTAATAAGTATATAGCATAATAAATTTAAATTAATATTTTTCATATTTAGTAAATTCATATATTGTCAATATTTATTTATGTAACTTATATTCAATAGGTAAGAATTAGGATGTTACTCAACCTATTCAACCTTAGAATGGAGAGAGTATTATATGTGGAGTCAAGAGTCAAAACATATGTAATCATTTGGTTTTGTAAATGTGAATAGTAAAAATATAATAGTGAACAATAATTGTATTTTTATTTTTCAGTATTACAAAATTGAATTGTT
>NW_021391998.1:0-303 GCF_001605985.2 Dendrobium catenatum
ATTATACCATGAAGTTGTTATGGAAATGAATCATTCAGTTTCATAGTATTTATAACTTACTCTATCTTGCTGGAGGAGAATTTAATAATATATCTAACCCGTCTAAATGCATAAGGGGCTCGCTCCCTATATATTAATATATAGAAGAGTTTAATAGAATGATTATGGATTATAACTTAATTGATTTTCATTTTTTCTATAATAATTTCACTTGGAATCATGGGCATTTATGGTAAAGGTTGGATAGGGTGTTATTTAATGATTACTGGCTTAATAGTTTTGACTTTACAAATGTTGAGTATC
>NW_021391999.1:0-360 GCF_001605985.2 Dendrobium catenatum
TCCTCCTTTATCACACATAATTTTTTTTTTTTTTTTAAATTAGGGGTAGTGGATGGTTTTGATGACCCAGACCACATTCATTTCATGTGAATGAACTAGGGAGCACCATCATGTAGAAATTGATGTACAACTGAAACTATCATCAGGATAGAGGATCAACACTACCATATTTGACTAGCATGGAATGGTGTGGACCCAGTATCCTATCTCAAAAGAGTCTAAACCAATGACTCTAACATCCTTGATCACATTCAACTCATATGAATGGACTAGGGGCTACATCTATCAGATCATGACTGATAGGAAAAAGAAACTCAACTAGTGATAGTGGATCTCCATCACCATACCTGACTGTCATGG
>NW_021392000.1:0-1579 GCF_001605985.2 Dendrobium catenatum
GGATCTATTGTTCAGAGAATGGTGAAATAGATGGGGATATTATCAGCAGAATTCAAGTTGAATGGTTGAAGTGGAGGAATGCATTGGGCTTGTTGTGCGATAAAAAACTACCCCTCAAATTAAGGGAAAATTCTATAAGATGGTGGTGAGACCTGCAATGCTTTATGGTGCCGAATGTTGGCCATTAAAAGAAGCATGATACTAAGTAAGTGTGGCAGAGATGAGGATGCTCAGGTGGATGAGTGACTTTACCCTTAGAGATAGTATACAAAATGAGCATATACGTGAAAAGGTTGGACTAGCACTAGTAGAAGATAAGAATAGAGAGAGTCGCCTTAGATGGTTTGGTTGCATAAAACGCCGGCCTTCCGATGACCCAGTAAGGACAGTAGAGGTATTAGATTTGACTTATGTTAAGAAAGGTAGAGGTAGACCTAAAAAGACTTGGTTAGAAAATATTAGAAATGATATTTTTTAGAATTTGACTTTTAATATGACACAATGGAGAAAAAATGATTCATGTAGCCGACACTTGTAGTGGGATAAAGGCTTGATGTTATTGTTGTTGTTGTTGTATGATGCATCACGAGCATTGAGCAGATGTAACGACTAGAGTCCTAGATCTCTTTAGTTTTTTAGTTAGGAACATGCAAGTATCAATGACTGGGAGATACATCATGTCCCATAACAATGACATGAATCGGCTTAGCAACACCGCAAGCTTGAAACATTACATCACCACTTCTTAGTCCTGTCCCTAAAGAGGGTTAAGTTTCTCTTTTCTTTTTAGATATATATTGATTAATTATGACCATTTGAGGCCATTTTTTTTTTTCATTCAACCTATACATTCTGCAAATCTCTCTTCCCTTAGTGCGAGTTGACTTCACTTTATTGGATGATGATTTTTAATGTACAACGATGATAGAATAGCCGTAGTTGTGGCATTTGGAGATAGAGAAGAGGTTGTCACTTCAAAACATAGAGACTATAATAACAAAGAAAAGAAATGTTGACCCTTGGAGAGATAATGGCAAGACGCAAGAGATTGTAAGGCAGTTGCTGGAAGAACAACAATAATGAGGTTGTTAGAATGATTGTGACTAGAGGACAACATTGAAATCAAATAAGGCCAGCATCATGAAGAAGATCAATAACGATTGACTTCACAGATAAGTCACAAGAGACAATGAAAAGAGATGATGAAAGCCAAGAGCAAGAATTGACGATGCAACAGCTAGAAGAATTGTTGAAGGACAACAACGATGAAGGTTGTTGAAAGGATTGCATCTTCAAGGCAGCGACTAGAATCAAATAAGGTTGACCTTGTAGAGGAGATCAGCAACAATCGACATTTAAGATAAGTTGCAAGAGCTAATGAGCAGTAGTGAAGAAGGCTAAGAGCATGCTCGATGATGAAAGGTCGACGACATGAGAGGATCAACGAGCAAAGATTAACAATGAGGCTGCTAAGGCTCATGTAAGTGTAATTAATGATGAAGGCTCAGAGCCCAAGATACATGAAGCAGTCGAAGAGCTTCTTAAGCTCTGATATCATGCAGAGAATATAAGAGTATGA
>NW_021392001.1:0-201 GCF_001605985.2 Dendrobium catenatum
TCACTGCAGCTTTCCAACAAGCCCAAGATCGAAAAAAATCCAACGGTTAGATTGTAAGTTATACTCATTTTAAGTTTATATTTCAATTTGAAACTGTGGCTATTTTACAATGAATGGAGCCTCCAAACTCCAGGCATTGTAAGATCATATTGCCCTCTAGTTATAGTTCAAATTTCGTGCAATTTCGTCGAGTATTTTGAA
>NW_021392002.1:0-342 GCF_001605985.2 Dendrobium catenatum
AAGCTCTTCAACTTTCTCACCATGATTTTTATTTAACCCATCAAATTCATCAGGTAAAGTCATGTGATTTGAATCAATTGTTTGATGGTCTTTAATCAAAATTTCATGCTCTTTTTGTAGATTTAAAAATTCTAGTTTCAAGCTAGCATGAGTTTTCTTTAATTTCCTATATGATGAATGAATTTTCTCTGAAACTTCAAGAAGTTGATCGTAGGAAAGTTCACATATCTCTTTCTTGATCACTTTGATCTTTTCCCATGAAACACAAGTTTGTAGTTTCTTCCTCTGGTTCAGTCTCAGAGGAGACAGTACCAGATTCTGCCCAAAAGCTCCTTTGATTTT
>NW_021392003.1:0-228 GCF_001605985.2 Dendrobium catenatum
ACCGGGGCTACCATCCAGTTTGGTAGCATTGACTTTCATGCAGTTGTTGCAAGAACTGTCGGAGCTCCTACCCGTCGTGTGCATCTGTCAGCACAACGACCTACTACCGAAAATCCTCGTGGTAGGATTTCTGTATTCAAGAGGCTATCACAGCCTGAAATCCCAACCACCAGAAGAATTGTGAATGGTGGAAGAGTCTCCGTGGTGACTGCAAACACCACCACTCTG
>NW_021392004.1:0-501 GCF_001605985.2 Dendrobium catenatum
GGCCATCATAAATCCTAGCTAGGCTCATCATCATCATTTTGATCTTTCATTATAACACTCCACACAAGCACAAATATAATAATAAAAGATACAATGAAGCGAGGAGGAGAAGGAGATTCTTAAGCTTAAGCTTTCATTTGGGACGGCTTTTTTATTGCTTCTTAAAACAGTGTTTTTAAAATTTTGTACTAAAAAGTTACTTTAAGATGAAGTAAGATAGTTGTTCCAAAAGAAGCCGTAGCTCTATTTGGTACAGCTTTAGGCCTCTGTTTTTTATGTTTTTAAAAAAAATTTATAGTAAAAAGTAGCGTTAGAAAGCAATCAGAAATCCGTCCTGAATAAAGTCTTAGGTTTCGTTTTTATTGCTTCTTAAAGCAGCTTTTAAGTATAAAAAATTTATTTAATGTACTAAAAAACTATTTTAAGAAGCAGTAAGAAAGCCGTCCCAAACGAAACCTTAAGCTTCGTTTGAGACTACTTTCTTACTACTTCATAAAGCAG
>NW_021392005.1:0-1069 GCF_001605985.2 Dendrobium catenatum
AATTATATTTATCTTTTAAATTTAATTATTTTATCTAATAATTTAGATGTATTTGATAAATAATCTACATTTTTTGGATCATAGAAAATATAAAAATAGCATGTAAAATTAAAGATACATTTTTTGTGGGAAAAATTAAAGATAGTTGCCTCCGACCTCCACTGATATATATTTGGTCTTGATTTATAATTTCTTCTATGCCTTCCAACCATTCTTGTGAGGGAACCTCGTCCACGTTTCTTCAACCACGAATTGTTGCTCTATTTTTCATCTCATTTTCTTTGCCTTCCAATAACTTGTCACCAATTCTCTAGTGCAAACATAAAAAATCTCCTACGAACCACTACATCATTGTGTTCATATTATATTTAATCATATTGTCGCTAGATGCATCGAGAGCGACTCTTGAACTTGCACCTCCGTCCTTGCAGCCACCAGCGATCATAGTTTCTTCCTTGATCCAACGGCCTCCATTGGAATCTACGGGCCTTCTCCTCCTCAGTGCATATTTGTCCCATCCTAAGCCACAGTACTGCAACTCATTGTAGTTGAAGCTCGCATCTGAAACTCATATTTGTCCCACCCTAAGCCACACTACAACTCATATTTATCCCATCCTAAGCAACACAAACAAAAAAAGATTGAATCAAATACGAACAAGCTGATAATAAATGAACTCAAATATAAACATACATATATATACTCAGCTCGGTTAGATTCATTTGCGGCCCTACGCCCAACCGCCAACTGGCACCGCACTTTGGCCAAACCGCCAACTGATGCTGATTTTCTGCCTGACCACCGAACATCACCGGGCTTTCATCTGATTTTTGTTCGTCACTAGATTTCAACCCGACGTTGACTGTTGTGATTTGATCGCTCTTAATTTGCAGGACGAAATCATGCACTTGTAATATATTCATATACAAGTGGAATTATTTCAATTAGCCGTGATTTTTCACTTTTTTAGGATTTTCTACGTAAAAATATTCTATTCTCTGTTTGTGTGCTGAATATGAATATATGTACCACATTGAGAAATTGTCTTGAAATGCTTCGGCTTCACATG
>NW_021392006.1:0-307 GCF_001605985.2 Dendrobium catenatum
GTTCGATGCCTACTTTTCCTGCTCTTTTTCCCAGTTTCTGAATAAGTTCATATAGATGGAATTTAAAGTCCCAGAAAGAATACTCTGTGAAAATATATTATACAGGAGGTTCCCCACATTTTGCTGAACTAGCGGGTGTGACAAAATCAACCACCAACCAATGGGGCATGTGCATGTTAACCTTGAAGATTGAAGTTTCTATTTTTATGCTCTTTTGATTTCTGTCATTCTGCACCAGCTTAATAAAACCAAAAGTTGGCAAAAAAAGCTGTCATACAAGCCATGAAGGGAACACAAGCAACCATTC
>NW_021392007.1:0-221 GCF_001605985.2 Dendrobium catenatum
TTCATGAAATTTTAAGCATTGATCATAATTATGAATAGCATTCATGAGGGAGAGGATTAGTGGGTGGTTGAGTCTCAATCATTCACTAATCGCTTTGTAATGCATGCTTAATAACCATTTTTATCGTCTTTTGCATGCGTAGGATGCACGAGCACTTAGCCTAGGCCATCCTAGATCCTAAGAATGGGTGTGTTTATTTATTTATGTACTCCCTGCATGTT
>NW_021392008.1:0-438 GCF_001605985.2 Dendrobium catenatum
AATTATGAGTTGTTAGACAGGTGTTACACTCAATTTGGAGTTTTCTACAAAACGTTATGATTTTTGGAAGTTCTAGCCCGATTTGACCTAAAGTTACCTAAGGTGTTGAGTCCTTGGTTTTAAATAAATTATTGAGGTTTAATATTTTTAGGGAATAGTAGATTCTAATTGGAGTCATTAGCCATTAAGTTTGATTAGTCAAAATTTTTTATAATTAACAGTGAATTTTATAGATTTTACATGTTTGTAGGGATTATCAAACTGTCTCAACTAAGGGAGCTGCTTAAGGTTTTGAACCCAAATGAGCCCTAAACTCCTTGGGATCAATTCCAAAGGTCATAAATGACCTAAGGATAGATCAACAAGTGTTTAAAACCCTTTTGGGATTTTTAAGATTTTTTTAGATTAATTAAAATTGATTAAACCCTAATTACCTAA
>NW_021392009.1:0-308 GCF_001605985.2 Dendrobium catenatum
CGAGCTCGCAGGAGGAGGCTGAATAGGCTGGTGCCCCTAGAGCTCAAGGATCGATCCCAGCATTTCAAAACGACTCCCCATATTTCCCACAATCTCACAGCATCTTCCCTCGAGCTCCCAGACCTCCCCTTGCATTACTTCGAGCGAACTCCGGCGAAAGGCTTCGGCGTCCCGCTCAAAGTCCTACCTCCGGCCATCCTCCAGTCGCGGCCTATGAAGGAAGCCTGCTCGACTTCGTCCCTTGAAGCTTCCAGTTAGAGAAGCTCATCTGTTGAGGCTTTCTCTATGGTAATTCCTTCATCCCGAGC
>NW_021392010.1:0-220 GCF_001605985.2 Dendrobium catenatum
GTTGCACCTGCTCGATATCTTCGGGAGGGCAAACTAGAGCAGTGTCTACACACACCATAGGAGTTGGATCATCACTTCCCGAAAGCGAGTCAGAATCTGAAAGTTCTATCAAGATAGGATTTCCTTGGAAATTGATTTTAGGGAAATCACTTTCTGATAAAGCTTCACATTCGACCTCTTCTAGAATAGCTGATTCAGGAAGGTCAATCTCTTTGATATT
>NW_021392011.1:0-489 GCF_001605985.2 Dendrobium catenatum
TGATGGGATATGATTTCATTTTATATGTTTTTTGTATTATGGGAGTTTTGTTAAACTAATATTTTATGATTTTGTACTTTGGGACATGATTTTATTGCATCTACTTTCTTATTTTCCACTCTTTTCATATATCATTTAGATATTTTTATTGTAAGGTACAATATTGCTATTATTTTCCTGCTAAAACCCTTGATTTTTCATTTACGTAATTCTGTGTCCGTGAGGCTTACGCCTCAGACCGCCTCGAGGCTTACGCCTCGCCTCACGGACGAAAACCGCCTCGAGGCTTAATTACGCAATTTTAAACCTTGATCTATTCAGAGTATTTGAACAGTTACAAACAAATCTCAATTATCAAAACTTATGAATGCATGAGACAAAATACATGGGGGATCATGATGAATGCAAGACTCTTACAACGATCCCTACGAGGTCAAACAAGTACAATCAATCCACCCGAGATTGGTGAAAGGGTGGATATGATGCACA
>NW_021392012.1:0-1051 GCF_001605985.2 Dendrobium catenatum
TATTTTGTTACGAGGATAGAAGTACATTCTCCATTGAAACTGTTGGTTCTATTTTCCTGTAAAATATTTATATAAATAAAATGTATAGGTTTAGGGTTTCCAACTTTTAATTGCTGCTGTAAAAATGTTTTTAGAATGTATGTAGGAAATAAGATTTGAATGCTCAGTACCATTGTGTACCGAGCAGCAGTACACATGTATGCGGAGGTTTCAAATATTGCTAAACCTTTTTAACATATGCGTATCAGAGATTCAATGTGGGTTTCAAATATAATTTTTTCCTTAATATCAATTCAATGTTTATATTTTTGAACTCACATTACAGATACTCGACAAACTCGGTATCGCTCGGTAGCTGATACCAAGCGGCTGTACTAGGTACTATGCTCAGTACCATAATAGCTCGGTACCTTTTGGTTATGTAGCTTGGAACTTGTCTATACCAATGCTTAGGAACCATTGTATATTGCTGCTCGGTACCCCTTTGCACAAACTATGACTAACTATGTCTACTTATTCTCATTCGCAATTTTGTAGGGATATTATTCAAAGATTTATTTTCATCGTAGAATTTCAACTTTAAGAGAAGTTTATAATCATTTGATCAGTACATTCATCCAACACTTCATTGATATGCTGAGGCAGCTACACATTAATCAGTTCCTAGTTATGCCTTCATTGAGTCAGAATATTCCCCTCATGCATATGTTGCTGACTAAGGGGATATCCGAAAGCAATATTTTGTTATCAAAAGAAATAAGTTACAATTCACTGTATATAGGTTGCTCTTATACTTTGACTACCCAACACAAGAGTTGAATTTGTTTCAGGAAGTGCCAGAATAAGTGAAAAAACAACCAATGAAATTATTTAACTTTCTGATATTTTCTTTTTCTATGCTTCATGCCTTCATGCGTGGGGGTACAAACTTTAATTATTTTTAATTGATTCTTAAAAGGGCACAAAGGAGAAAAAATGATTCATTGAGCATATCCCACATAAACATATATACTAGGATAAAGGCTTATTGTTGTTGTTTTTGTTATACTTA
>NW_021392013.1:0-208 GCF_001605985.2 Dendrobium catenatum
AATCGGCTCACTCATTGCCTACGAGCAAAGTGTGAGTTAAAGATTTTTGGATGCAGATGACGAGAAGACTGTTGTGTTAAAAGCCAAACACACAGGTGAACATGGCTTAGTAGATGATGAAAGCAAGGAGATATCTTTGATAACAAATAAATTTGAAAGTTTATTGAAGCGCAAGCATGAACATCAACAAAAGCAGAGTAAAGGTAAA
>NW_021392014.1:0-291 GCF_001605985.2 Dendrobium catenatum
TATCTTAAATTCATATAAGATAATCATCATGATGATTTAAAGTAATCTCTGCCAATCATCCAATAAGTTGACATCACACTGTATGAATAGTCTAAAAATAAAGGTTTCATCTAAGACAATCATAAGGATAAATATTTATCATCTATGCCTATTGTATAATATGATCTACATCATATTATACGGTCTACATTATACGGTATGAACTATTGCATTGATTAATCCTTAATTTAATTAAATCTCTAGTGTGTTTGTTCTTGAATGTGCTGCTTCATTTTTCTTAAAAACTACCAC
>NW_021392015.1:0-431 GCF_001605985.2 Dendrobium catenatum
TTTGTTATGATATATCAGATGTTTAGTTCGTTTTGTTCTAATGTTGAAGTTTATGTTAAATGAAAAGGATGAAATTAGTTGATTTGTAACTAGAAGTTGTATGTAAATCTTGAAGATGAAATTTTTATTAAGAGAGGAGAATTGTAAAACCCGAAAATGCCAATTTTAAACATCGCAAGATTTTCAATGCGTCACAATGAGATTTAAATGAATTTTTTTAAGTTGTCGGAATTTGATGAAGATAAGTTTATAAAATTCTACGTAAAATTTGGAGCAAATTGGTATATATAACTTATATTTAATTTTGCTTAATTAGGGAGATAAATATGTTATAAATTTCGTAATACCTAGAATGCCCTTATGAATATTAAAGTGGATATAGTTTAAGTGAGGGCAAAATGGTCCTTTTGCAAATCTCTAATCAAATGAAG
>NW_021392016.1:0-557 GCF_001605985.2 Dendrobium catenatum
AACAAAGATATCATTGACATCACTAAGGATAGAACCCTCATATTCTAACATCCTAATTCAGTCAATAATAGATTTAAATAAGACGTGACATCTTCTAAATAGCGAATGAGAACATTAGACAATCATCTCAGAACCAAGTAAGGGATGTCCCTTAGTTTAGTTTCAAAATTTTGAATCTAAAGAAAGTGATTTTTATATCCATAAATATCACTATAGATCATCTAGTATCAGGACCCTATCTAGAATCTCATTCAAATTAGAAGATATCCAAAAAGAGAGTTGAAGATATTTGGATAATGGTTTGTTTATGCATCTCAATTAAGTTAGATATATGAAATCCAATAATGCACAATCAGCACAATTATAATTTCATTTAGATTGATCATCTATGTGATTTTTCTCGATAATGATTTGAAAATCTGAACTGACCTACTTAAGTTGCTAACTAGAGAGGTCTCGAGATTTAGATTTTGTTAACCCAGATCAAAGCTCTCTACAAGCAAAACTGGGGTTTCCTTCATCATCTTTTTCTTCTTTTTTGAACTAAGATCCAAAGA
>NW_021392017.1:0-399 GCF_001605985.2 Dendrobium catenatum
GCCCGAGGAGAACCCATCTAATTCTGGAGATTATGCATGTGTTTTAAAATATCGCGGGTCGGCCCGATGTAGTATATGAATTGGACACGAAAAGTTAAAGATACGTGCCTTCTTTACAGGTATAATAACCTTTTGGCATAAATTTTTAAAGATATTATACATTTTTTAGGGTTTACATACCGTAGAGAAAGATTTTGTGAAGGGTTCGAGGAGATGGAAGGTTCAAAAATGGTTTTCTCTTTCGAAGATTTTGAATACTTTGAGGAAACTGTAGGGACGTCTAATGTTGATGAAGAATTTTCTGATTTATTACAAGTAATTGCTTATCCATAATAATTGATGAAGTTTTTTCTCATTTTTTGTTGCTTCATTACGGATATACCTTGTTATCGACGTATA
>NW_021392018.1:0-268 GCF_001605985.2 Dendrobium catenatum
CAGACAACTACATGACGTCGTTGCTTCGCTGGATCACCACTTAAGGCCCTCACCTCCACCAGACCACCGCCTGATGTCGTTGCTCTGCCGGATCACCACTTGAGGCCCTCACCTCCGCCGGACCACCGCATGACGTCGTTGCTTCGCTGAACCACCACTTGAGCCCTCACCTCCGCCGGACCACCGTCTAACGTCGTTGTTATGCCGGACCACCACTTAAGGCCCTGTGCTCCACTAGGCCACCACTTGAGGCCATGTGCTCCACCAG
>NW_021392019.1:0-731 GCF_001605985.2 Dendrobium catenatum
TGAATGCTGACTTAGTTAATAACATTGCAAATGTTGTGTATGTGGAAAATTTGGATGCTGCCTGTGACGCTTGTCCATTGGCTTTGGTTTTTGAGGGGCCAACTGTTGGTAATTTGGTTCCGTCCCCATCTGTCCCTATCAAGAATGCCGACCTTGTGGTGGGGAGTGAGGTGATTTTGAGGGAATTGGTTCTCCTTTGGTTCCTTCTCATTCTGCTCCTCGGTTTGGTGAGGTTGGAGATATGAATTGTGATACTACTATAAAGGTTAGCTTTTCTTGTGTGGATGTTGTGCCTGGCCCGACAAATTTGTCTGTGGAGGTGAATTCTTGGGATTTTGCGGCGGAAGTGGAATTTGGTGAATGTGAGGAGGTTGTGCCTGTTAAGCTTGGTGACCTTAGTCGTTCTATTGATGGTAATAGGCGTAAATATAAAGGTAAAAAGAAATAGGCTCTCGCTCTTTCCTATTTGCTCTTTAGTGGTGTTTTTTACAGTTTTCTGGACAATGATGGGGAAGCCCTCAGCTTCGCCTCGCTGGTCGCGAGGTTGGTGCAGGGGGCTTCCATTCCTGAGTCCGATTATTTTTTATTTTGCTCTCATTGTATTGCTTCGTATCTTGTTGTATGTTTTGGGTTATTGACTATGTTGTTGCAGTGGCTGGGGGTCAGAGATTGTAATCTTCTATTACTAGAATAAATGGTTTCTTTGATATATATATATATATATATATATA
>NW_021392020.1:0-5634 GCF_001605985.2 Dendrobium catenatum
CCTCAATCTGCGACCGAAATGTCTCTCCAAACTTGGAATCATCTAGACCAAAATCTTGCTGCCGCCCTTTACTCCGTCATCTCTACCAACATTCTGCCCTACGTTCTTTCACTCGATCATTGCGCGGATATTTGGGACACCATTGCTCGTCGCTTACAATCCAATACCCGTTCTCGCACAATTCAATTGCGAAATGAGCTTCACCACCTAGCGATGAAGAATCAAACCATGCCTCAATACCTTCTTGCCGTTAAATCCGTGGTAGACGCTATCGCGACAACCGGCTCCCAGCTTGATCCAGAGGAAATAATATTTTACACCCTCAACGGTCTCCCATCTCAATATCAATCCTTCAAGACCTCCATTCGAACGAACCTTCAACCCCTTAGCCTCGACGATCTGTATACGCTGCTTTGTAGTGAAGAATTAAACATATCGCAAGAAAATGCTACAGCATTACAAAACCTTCATCTCACTGATCCCGCCACGACATTGGCGACTTATCGTGGAAAGAATCGTGGCCGGAACTCATACAGCCGCGGTAGAAACTCTAACCGTGGACGAAACCGCTTGGACAAGAATCCTTCAAGCAATATCACTTGCCAGATCTGTACTAAACCCAGACACTCAGCGATCAAATGTTGGTACCGCAACGATCCCTCATACACGGAAGATACTGTCAAGACCGCTCTTCTCACTCACTCCGAAGTCAACAACAACACCTCGGACTGGTTTCTTGATAGCGGGGCATCCAACCATCTTACCTCAGAACAAACCAATCTTCAATCCAGTCGATCGTATATCGGAAACCAACAAATAACGATTGGCAACGGCTACCAACTACCAATCCATCACATTGGAAAAGGTATTTTACCGACACCTACAGGTAATCTTCATCTTCATCATCTTCTTCACGTCCCGAATCATTCGTTCAATCTTATCTCCATTTATCGTTTAACCAAAGACAATCACTGCTCTGTCAAGTTTTGTGCTCATGACTTTCAAATCCAGGACTCGAAGACGGGTCAAACTCTGCTCAAGGGACCTTGCTTTAACGGGCTATACCCCATTCGTATACCGACGACAACCGCCAAGCTCGCCCTCTTCTCGGCTCAAACTGTTCCCGTCTCTGGCACCGACGTCTCGGACATCAGGCTCCGCAAACTATTCAGACTATCCGCAAATTTACTCCTGAAATTTGTATTACGTTCAATAAAAATCACTGTCATGATTGTAACTTGGCTAAAAGCCGTCGTTTACCGTTTCAATCGTCTAAATCTTTTACTGCGCATAGCTTCGAACTGGTTCAATCCGACGTCTGGGGACCATCTCCCACGCCGTCGGCTCAAGGCAACAGATATTACGTGTCCTTCATCGACGACTATTCGAAATACTGCTGGACTTTTCCGTTATTCCATAAACACGAAGTTTTTGATAAATTTCTTGAATTACATAATTTGATTAAAACCCAATTCAATCAAACCATTAAAACTTTTCGCTCCGACGGTGGTGGCGAGTTCATAAATAACAAATTCAAGAACTTATTCAAGAACTCCGGCATTATTCACCAATTTACGTGTCCTTACACGCCGGCTCAGAACGGCGTAGCCGAAAGAAAGCACCGGCATCTATTAGAAACAATGCACAACCTTCTTATTGACGCTCATCTTCCCAAATCTCTATGGGTCGAAGCAATGAACACAGCCGCATATCTCATCAATAGGCTTCCTTCTCGATCCCTCAAAAACAAAACTCCGTATCAACTTCTATATCAAAAACCACCAGTATACAATCATCTCAAGAATTTCGGATGTCGCTGCTATCCCTGGATCCGGCCTTACAACACAAACAAACTATCCCCGTTATCCACCGCCTGCATCTTCATCGGCTACGCCTCCGCTCAAAAAGGATACCGATGTCTTGATCCTACAACAGGCTCTGTTTACATATCTCGGCACGTCGTATTTAACGAAGGTATACTTCCGTATTCTTCTCAATCTAACACTACTTGCTCCCACCCATTGCAGAAACCATACCCCCGCTCCTTCTGGTACCAACCTGCTCAACCAACAATCGTCATCCGTGCCGAGGCCTCCAATTCCACAGCTCTGGCCATACCTGTCCATGCTCAACCTCCTCCTAATAACCTGGAGACAGCACATCCGTCCAGCCAAACCATTCCAGCACATCATATGCAAACAAGATCCAAGACTGGAAACTCTAGGCCAAAGAAGATACTCAGTCTTCTCCATTCAAGCGTAGATCCAGAACCCAGTTGCTATAAGGAAGCTGTGAAATTCCATCATTGGCAACAAGCTATGAATCAAGAATTCCAAGCTCTTCAAACACAGAATACCTGGGATCTTGTCCCACCTGACCCATCTCAAAACGTTCTAGGCTGCAGGTGGACTTTCCGCACCAAGTACCTTGTCGATGGCTCTGTTGCTCGGTACAAGGCCAGATTGGTCGCGCAAGGCTTCAACCAAGAATAGGGAATCGACTACGCAGAAACATTCAGTCCCGTTGCTAAGATGCCAACGATCCAGATCCTACTAACCATCGCCCTTTATCACCAATGGCCTCTGCATCAGTTGGATGTCTCCAACGCGTTCCTCCACGGCACCCTTAATTATCTCGTCTACTTGAAGCAACCAATCAGTTTCATAGACCAGAATCATCCTCATCATGTTTGCCGCCTCAACAAGGCACTCTACGGCCTAAAACAATCACCTCGAGAATGGTTTGCCACTCTCATCGGTCATCTTCAATCTCTCGGATTTACGCTCAGCTCATCCGACCCCTCCCTCCTACTCTACAATCACAACGACGTACAAATGTATTTCCTAGTCTACGTTGATGACATCATCCTCATCGGTACATGTTCCAGCTCCCTCAAGAAAATCATAGCCAATCTGCACGCCACCTTTACTATGCGCGATCTCGGGCCACTGTCCCAGTTTTTGGGCATACAAGTCACTCCGACATCATACGGTCTACATCTATCTCAAAGCCGATTCACACAAGCATCCTAGCCCTTGCAGGTATGAGCAATTGCAAAACTGTTTCTACTCCATTTCATTCTAACAATTCGAAAACAAACGATCTAACCACTTCGTTTTCTAATCCCACTTTCTATCGACAACTCGCCGGATGTCTCTAATACCTTACCCTCACTCGACCGAACATCGCCTTCACCGTTAACAAGATCTGTCAGCACATGCAAAATCCAACCGTTCTACACTTTGAGGCCCTCAAACGCCTACTTCGGTATCTTCAACGAACTATGCATATCGTGTTGAGTCTATTAATTAGGTTGTTAAGCCTAAGTGAGTGTCCCAAGGCTACCAAGAGGGGGGGTGAATTGGTAATTTAAAAAATTAAAATTTAAGACCTTTTTTTTTTAATTTTGTAGATGCAAATAGCAACTATCTTAACATATCGGGCTTCCTCTATTCCGGGACAAACCAATCCTTCAGTCCTACTCCGATCTGACTGGGCTGGAGACACGAAGGACCGTAAATCCCTGACAAGGTATTGCAATTTTCTCGGTTCCTCCCTCATCTCATGGAGTGCAAAGAAACAAAACGCTGTCGCTCGTTCGTCCACCGAAGCAGAATACCGAGCCCTTGCCTCCGCGGCCGCTGAGATCACATGGATTCGCCGGCTGTTACACGAACTAAACTGCACTCAACTCTCAGCTATGCCACTCTTTTGCGATAACACCTCAGCTATAGCCCTGGCAAACAACCCTGTCTTTCACGCAAGGACCAAGCACATAGAGGTAGACTACCACTATATACGAAACTGGGTTAAAGACAATACAATACAATACAGCTTTGTCACATACCAACAAGGGACCAACTGGCAGATCTGCTCACCAAACCTCTCCCTTCTCCTCGGTTTAAATTTCTCACCAACAAGATGTGCAACCGCCGGACGCATCACCTTGAGGGGGGAATATTAGACAGAAATATTATTTATAGTTATTTTATTTCTTTGTTCACTTTACACATGTATTACTCTCATTGGTGCTTTCTTATACACCTACAACCTCTATATAATAGGCTGTACTCCTAGTTATGATTAATTAATTCATTTTCTAGTTTTAGCTATCTTCTTGCTTTTCTTTCTTCTTCCCTGTTCTGCTCTTCTCTCGAGCTTTCAATAGACACTTTGTTTTTATTATTTTTAAGTAGTTTTTTAGTACAAATATTTTTTGAACTAATTTTTTTTTTTTACTTCAAAGCTGTTTTAGAAAGCAGTAAGAAAGTCATCCAAAACAAGTTTAATTTGATTACATCTCCAAAACATTCATATCATTGGTACAAATTTTTAGATAATTATAAATTTGAAATTTATGAAATTAAATGTAGAATCTTTTAAAATCCAATTTAGCGGTAATTTGTGAAGGCTGCAACTTTTTATAAATTTGATTGTATAGCTATTATAGTGAAAATAGCTTTTTGAAAGCTGCTACAGAAAATAGCTTTTATGTACAAAAAATTATTGAAACTCGTGAAAAAAAAAATGATAAAAAAATTATGATAGCGACTTGAAAACATAACAATAAAAAAACTACTCCAAATGAAGAGTTAGTAAACTTTAGTCGAATTGAATATCTCAATGAGATGAACTCGTTGACCCCTTAAATGTCCTATTCACTTTACATAAAGCTAAAATCAAACAATTCAATGATATTTGAAAACTTTTGAATATTAATTAAAGAATCAAACAGTCTCCAAATCTAATATAATTATGGTCAAATTTAGCAACTTAAGGGGATGAATTTAACGAGCTTAAGATCTTTTGATTCTGACATCAGTAATACACATAAATACTAGATAAATGATATATTATCGATATGATGAATATTAGAGCTATCAACATTTGATCCGACCCGAAAACCCGACCCGAACCGTTCGGGTTAGAGATTTCGACCCGTTTGTAAAACCGGGGTGGGTTCGGGTTGACCCGGAAACCCGATTTGACCCGTTTTTAATTAATTTAATAGAGTTTTAAAGGATTTTTATGAAATAAGTAAATGATATTTCAAAAAATTATAAACAATGTTGTCCAAATTAAATTAATTTGATTTAATTTTAAATTATAATTGAAGTAAACTTACCATTAATTTGATTTAAATTTAAATAAATTGAATTAATACATAAAAACATTTAATTTGAAATACACCCGGTAAGCGGGTTCGGGTTCGGGCCGGAAAACCAAACCCGCTTTCCAAAAAACATGATTGCGGCGTCTCGCTCCTGGTCGGGTATGATTGTAACGAGTTGAACAGTGTCGGGTCAATTTCGGGTTGAACCCGAACCCGACCCGTGACCCGATTTTGACAGCCCTAATGAATATGAATCACACGTTAAAATGTTGTAGAGCATTTGTAATTTATTTATTTATTAGTGAAGAAAATAACCTTTATATTATAGTTTTTTAAATCATTTTCACAAAATGAGATGTTTTATTTTTAAAATAATTAAATTATTTGATTAGTCAAACTTATCATCATTAATTTTATATTAAACCTTTAATTGCCTCATATAAGTATTTATTAGAACGAGGCAAATTCATGTGATCACCCTTAGCTTCGAGCTAAGTCAAAAATAAATAAATATACATTTT
>NW_021392021.1:0-230 GCF_001605985.2 Dendrobium catenatum
AATTTTTAAGAAAAAGAAATTGATTTTGAAATCAGGTGGGTGTGGTTCCAAATCTTATACGAGCGTAAGCCCTCGTAGTTAATTACATCGTAGGGAGATAGAATCCCCCACGAAAACTCTCGATTAAAATAAGAATAAAATTTTGTTAGATTTTCTAGGAGTGATATCAAAAATTGAATAGAATCTTTTGGATAATCAAAAGGGAGTGGATCAAGATTGAACAGTTATTA
>NW_021392022.1:0-1502 GCF_001605985.2 Dendrobium catenatum
AAAACACAATCTTAAACAAAACCAAAATTCACCACAATAAAATTGAAGTGCAGACATTAAATGTAAAGAGAAAGTAAGAACGAACACACAAAAACTTATAGTGGTTAGGTCAACTTGACCAACATCCACTCCCCGGAGCCTCTACTCCAGGTATTGCACTAAACTCAGTGCTCTCCTTTTGCTCCCATAGAAAGGCGAAGAAGCCTCTATAAACCTCCTTTCCATCGACACCAATGAGGCAGAGAACCTAACTCTTTTTGTTTCCTCTTGAAGCAGGCAGAGAACCCAACTCATTTTGCTTCCTCCTAAAGCAACAGAAAACCTCAGTGAATTAGCTCTCTCAGGTCAAGACATCAGTAGAAGATATAATCTTGGGTAAATAAGAGGTCTTATATATAAGAGCTATAAATTCGCTCTTAATTACAACAAACTAATATAATCGTCCAGGTCGATCTAAGGATCATCCTATATGAAAGTTCATTGGGGATGTTAAGCCCTTATGAACTGGCCCAAGGCTAACAAAGAGAGAGGTGAATTGGATAACTTTAAAATCAAAGATAAAACTAAAACCAAAATCACCACAGAAATCAAAGTGCGCAAGAAAATAATGCGGAAGCAATAATAAGAAAAGAACACACCGGATTTATAGTGGTTCGGTCAAACCTTGACCTACGTCCACTCCTTGGAGGCACCCTCCAAGTATTACACTAAATAGAGTGTCTCTCCTTTATCCCCCACACCTAGGTGGAGAAGCCCTTACAAAATCACTTCCACCTTCCCTGGTGCGGCGGAGTCGCCGGGTCCTTTGACACCAAAGAGATATTCTTCTTTCGTGAACTTCCCTCGAGATAAGCCTTTAATCCAACGGTATTAAGGTGCAAGCCTACCGGAGCAACCGTGTGGAATCCTCCTCCACACTCCCTTGAGTCCCCCATCACAGGATCTTCTCCCTCTCTAAGACTTGACCCGTTCCTCACTCCCTTTTAAGCTCTCTCTTCAAGTTTTCCCCAAAAGAACGAAGCTACATTGGCTGCTAAAGACACTTACAAAGTGTCATGTTCATAGCTTAAATAGAAGATCTAAAAACGAGCTCATTAATGCAAGTTGTCGATATTATCGTCCAGGACGATACTAATATCGTCCTGTACGATCAGTGAAATTTAAGCCCAATCAGTCGGGACGATTTGAGATGATCAGAAGAAATTTGTTCATATCATCCAGGACGATAATATATCATCCTGGACGATCAGTACATATTGTGAAATATCATCCTCGACATTGCCCTGAAAAAGAGCTGTCTGGTGTCCAATCATCCAGCATATCGGCCAAGACGATCTGGCGATCGTCTAGGCCATTTGATCATAAAATCAAGTCATAATTTCTTTCCTTAAATTCTAGAGAAATTTTGGGAAAATTGACCTGGATCATCCTGGATGATATTTTATAGTCTTGGACAATCCACCTGGATGATGTCCAAAAATAGGTTATTTCTAAATAAATAT
>NW_021392023.1:0-222 GCF_001605985.2 Dendrobium catenatum
GAGGGAAAAGCTTGAATTTTATTAAGCAATCTACTCCATATTTATAGATCTATACAAGGTTTATCAATAAGGAAACAAATAACTCTCATAATAACATGAATACAATTTTCCTAAATCAATGGGAGAAATTAATGCAATCCATATAGTCTTCCCACGGATTACTGTTCACAGCCGTGGATATCTTCGGGATCGTAAGGTTGAGATTTAACAACTATATTAAAA
>NW_021392024.1:0-383 GCF_001605985.2 Dendrobium catenatum
AATCATCCCCCAGCCTGGGGAGCGAGCATGACAAGAGCAGGCAGCAGACATGGTGCATGGGACCAACACTCCTTTTTCTCGCCACGCCAACCACTTAACAAGTAAGGGAAAATCCATCCACTCCATCCTGTGGGTGAGTTCTCTTGAAGAAAGCCATTGTTAGCAAGTGCCCTTGTACCAGCATTCGTACAAGTAGTTTTAATTCCACCAGTCAATCCTGCCCTTAGCACTACCTGCGAGCCAATTGGTTTCAGAAAAAAGGGTAGCATCCCAAACAACATTCTTTGATTAACTAGTCTTTTGGTTAATCGGTGAAGCAACCATTTCACCAGCAGAATGAAATTCTAGATAACCCTTCCCAACAAGCTTAAGAGTTTTTGATC
>NW_021392025.1:0-216 GCF_001605985.2 Dendrobium catenatum
TCATAAAACATGTCTTATGTGGAGGCCTAAATAATTTTCATCACAACATAGCATGTATTTTAATCATTCATTAAAGCATAAGGTGAAACTCAAACTTACATAGGTTCCCAAAACTAACCAAGTTCTTGTATGGATGCTCTCTCAAAATACATAGTGAGAGCATGTGGTACCTAGATAACGAATGTTCAAGACATATGATGGGAGACATGAAGCACT
>NW_021392026.1:0-217 GCF_001605985.2 Dendrobium catenatum
ATTGGAAAGGACTTTTTTGTGGAGGATAGGATAATTTTTTACAAGAAGAATGTGCTAAATGCCTATTTTTTCTTCTTTCTTTTTTGGGTGATATCTATTTGCAGCCCTAGAATGTTATCAGGTGCTTTTGTTACTTATAGACAAAAAATTTTCATTTTTAATTTTTCTTAAATGATTATAATACTTATATTATTATTGATTATTATTATTACTAAAA
>NW_021392027.1:0-201 GCF_001605985.2 Dendrobium catenatum
GAAGAAAATATGGAAGAGAATTTGGAAAGAGAAAACCATTTGCGTAAAGATTTGAGATTTTTTAAAAACCACCCAAGAGAATTGATTATAGGTGAACCTAGTGAGGGTGTTAGAACTAGGCGTGGATTAAATAAGGAAGTCAATCATTCAACATTTATTTCAAGAATAGAACCCACTAATATTGATCAAGCACTTTCTGAT
>NW_021392028.1:0-309 GCF_001605985.2 Dendrobium catenatum
TAACTAACTATTTAAAATATTCTAAAACAACAAGCTAAATCAGACAAAAATTAAAAGATAATTACTAGGTAACCTACGCTTACGAGGTTATTAAGTTTTCCTTATGGAGGGTGAAATAAACCACATAACCTTGGTTTAAAAAAGCCAATTATTATTCAAATTAAATAATTAGTAATAAATTAATAATAAATTGAAGCTTTCATAATCTTTGATATACTTAATTCACATAGTAAATATATATAAGATTCATAAGGCTTTATGGGTTAAAATGACTAACAAAATCTAATGTGCATATATCCTTTATACCAC
>NW_021392029.1:0-275 GCF_001605985.2 Dendrobium catenatum
TATCGTTCAATCTCACTTATTTCTCGTCAATACGGCAATGCATGTATCCATATCCATAAAGAGAACAATCCATTGACGACCACGAATGATGCTACAACAGTGGATCCGTATCAATCAATTTCTCCAGTTAATAGTATCAATTGGCTCAATATCTCAATAACGATCAAATCAATACGTTGTAAAAGCAATTGAAATCAAATCAATACAATCGGCTAATACAAGTGAAATCAATCAATATGTTTACTCATTACAATAAAATCATATACGACAATCAA
>NW_021392030.1:0-285 GCF_001605985.2 Dendrobium catenatum
AAATATTTTCAAAATATCTCCCAAATATCCAAAGTTTAATTTCAAATATTCCAAAGCTCCACCCAAATATCCACAAAAATCAAAAAATCCCCAAAACACTAGGCTCCACCCAAAATTCCAGAAAATTCCAAGAAAATCCCAAAATCCAAAAAAATATTTAAAATTGAAATAAACTATCAATCACTGAAAGCAAAACTCCGTCCACCCTCCACAATAGTTTGCCAAGGTGGACAGATTCAAATAAACTTTAGCTCACAAAGAGCCAAATGCATAGTCGAAAATATC
>NW_021392031.1:0-281 GCF_001605985.2 Dendrobium catenatum
TGGGCCCTGTTTGGGGCAAATTATTGGGTCAGGTGATCGGACGTGGAGATAGATCCGGATATTAATAAAATATTATTTTAAGTTAAGCATAGGTAAAGCGCAGGTAAAGCGCAGACAAAGCGCAACTAAAGCGCAAATAAAAGCGCAACTAAAGCACAAGTCAAAAAAACGCAAGTAAAGCGCAGGTAAAGCGCAAGTAAAGCGCAGGTAAAGCGCAAGTAAAACGCAACTAAAGCGCAAGTCAAAAGTGCAGTCAAAAGCGCAGGTGACGCGGCAAATTT
>NW_021392032.1:0-363 GCF_001605985.2 Dendrobium catenatum
CCGCCCGTCGTCGTCGTCACCGTCGCCTTCGCCGCCCGAAAGTGAGTTCCGAGCCTCGTACCCTTATGCTGACCTGTAAACGGGTCGGTGACACAAGCGAAGTTAGAATCATGGCTGATGGCTCCTTAGGATGACCTAAAAGAAATGGTTTTTTTTTTCGATAAATTAAAATGCATATATTTAATAATTTAAATTTTACTATTTATTTAATATAGTTTTTTCTTTAAACATTTAAATTTTCATGCACACATTACGTACACAAAATTAGAACTCAAAATATATTAATTAATAATCAAAATTCGCAACCAACAAACCAAAGTAACATACATTATTTAATATAGTTTATTGTTAGTAGAGTTCATA
>NW_021392033.1:0-390 GCF_001605985.2 Dendrobium catenatum
TCTTCTTCTCCTACCTGGTGATATAAAGCATCATGCCATAGATGCTGCCATCACCTTCTCCTTGAGTTTTGATCCTCCAGTAGAGAGTCAGCTCCTACAGATACTTTTATCACTTGTTTTTCCCATTGATATCCGACTCCTAGCTACCGGAGAGGTCATTTGGATGTTTTGATCTTACTTCTACTTCTTACAGGGTCCCCATCACTTAGCATGGGTCCACCACTGTAGCCTCTTTGAGGATTGGTTTTACCAGGCTTAGTCTTGCCTTCTATAGTTGAGGTGCCCCCCTCGCTACTCGGTTCTCTTTACTCCTTCAGAATGAGATTACCCCTTTGCGTCCTCCACTGAGGGTGTATCTCTTACAGCTTTGTTTGGGAGACGTCGTTCTGA
>NW_021392034.1:0-510 GCF_001605985.2 Dendrobium catenatum
TGAGGCTTGATAGGATTCTTATGAATTCTGAAGGACTGAGACAGGCACCGGTTGCAGTTGTTAAGCATTTGGTCCGGCTGACTTCAGACCATTGCCCGTTGATGGTTAATCTTTTTGCTGAAAAACCGAGACCTGGGAACAGATGGATACGGTTTGAAGATATATGGATGACTTACCCTGTCACTTGGAGACTTGTTTGGAAGAATTGGAATAAGGAGGACTTTGGAATGCCTGATGAGGTGGTAAATCGCAAGTGCAGTAGAACTATGAAGGCTCTGTTCTTTTGGAGCCGTAATCGACTGAAGGATCTGAATGAGCTGAAAAAGTCTCTGGAGAGCCGTATTGAGGAGCTTCAACTGGTGGACTGCTCTCCTAATGGGCTGAATGAGGAGCAGGAACATGAACTCAGATTGAAGGCAATTGAGTTGAATACTACGCTAGCTCGGCTTGCAACCTGGTGGAAACAGAGAGCGAAAGCCAGATGGATTGATGAAGGTGATACGAACTCGC
>NW_021392035.1:0-207 GCF_001605985.2 Dendrobium catenatum
AAAACTTTGTATTGTGAAAATGAATTATGGATAAGCGGTGTTTCCAAACAACTAAAAATTATGAATAACCGCTTATTCAACCTCAAATTGAGAAAATAAACCTAATCAAACGAAGCCATAAATACAGCCTTCAAAATGTGTAAAGCTTTTAGGAAAAAAAATTGTCAATATTTTTTGTGCTTGTTTACCAGCAAACCAAAAAATTAT
>NW_021392036.1:0-953 GCF_001605985.2 Dendrobium catenatum
TCAATCACTAACCATCACTTCTATCAATAGGGGTTGCTCGATTACTACCATTCGAAAATCAACACTTGACCACCATCGCTTGATTATATTCACTTGGCAAGCATTTTGTGATATCCAACATTAGTTATTGCCATCACCAGTCACTAATTTTTTTAGTAACATTTACTTCATTTATTCTATATTTTCTAATCATTTCTTCATTAATTGAAGGAAAAGCGAAGTCATGTAATCACACTTATATATATTTTGGACTATTTTAAATTAGTTAGGCCCATGATTTCTTTTTCTTTTCAAAATTTTCTTTTAAGAAGTAAAGCATCTCCTATAAACTTCTATTATATGATTTCCTATATCAATCTAAGCTAAATGCCTAAAAATTTGTTTTTTTTTTCCAATGAGATTAAATCATCCTTTTAGGAATATGGCCAAACTAATATATCTCCACCTTTTAACAAAAATAGCTTTCCCAAATAAAATTAATCTAGCTCTCCAAATCAGGCTCTTAAAGCAAGGCTAATAAGGTCTATCATTCCTAAAAAAATCATATCAAAACTAAAATTAAAATTTACCTCTCTATGATGACTTATGTCACAACCCGATCCGATAAGACCTGATATCACACAGGTTATATCACGCATGATTGTGACAAGACTGGCCCCAAGATCTTGTTGGAGAAGTATTTAACAATTATGAAAAAATTAGAGAAACTAAAACACAACAATATAGATGTTATAGAGAAAACATTTTATAAGTTGAGCTTATAATAACTCCTAAATAAAATCTTGACTCTCATAGATAACATAAAGGCCATATTCGTAATATTATTCCATCCTTTATTCTTTGGTTTCTTTGGTTTCTTTGGTTGGAGAGGAATAATTCGTTTTTCAGAGGGGTTAAGATGAGCCATCTTAATGTTATTCAAAGGATTAAGGATAAGATTTTGGATTTGGTGG
>NW_021392037.1:0-780 GCF_001605985.2 Dendrobium catenatum
ATGTGGAAAAAGCCTAATATGTTACTAGAACTTATAACTACATTCAACTCATGAAAATAATAATAATAATATGTATGTAATTGTTCAAATAAGTATGGACATGTGATAGTTAGTATGACTAATATCAATCCATATGAACAGTAATATATCAGTAATATAGTAATTAGAAAATGAATTACTAATCCTTGACTTAGTCTTATCCCAATGTATCATGTAACATGCTATGGGTATGAGAAATCTAATATACCATACAAATTAGTAAAGCAATTCATATTCAAATATTCAAATCAAATCATATCACACAAACACCAAAGAACTTGATCAATAATTGAGCAACATATTTATTGGTCATGCTTTTAACAATTAGGGGTCTGAGAATCTTAAACACTCGTATAAATTTGGATAATTTTAAATTTTAATTAATTATCCCCATTTTATAGCCCTGCATAAACATAACTCTATGTAGAAAACTTGATTATCAATAAAATATTCATTTCTCCCGTAACCTAAAATAAATCTAAACGACCATCACAAAATCACAACAACACAAACATAAAGGAAATCAATCACCCAAATCATTTACACACATCCACCAAGATTACTCAAATTCTTTTATTAACAAATAAATAAATAGAAGTACATTACTAACATGTGTGCTAGGCTTTGTTGGTGTTAACCTATTATGCTTACCAGATGTTAAACTATTAGGCTTTAAATTTTATTGTCTAGTTTTATTGTTTAATACCGGGGGTTGTTTCACGTTAAATATTAATGTATTAA
>NW_021392038.1:0-301 GCF_001605985.2 Dendrobium catenatum
GAAGTACCCATTTTTTATGATTTTGAGCTTCAGTATTGCCGTTTTATCATTATAGTTTCTAATCATCTGATATTTGTAGTTTTAGGTGGGCGTGGCCCTCATATTTTCCTTAAAAAAAAAAAAAAACCTATCGTTCACAAAAACACACTTTTGCATGAATTTCATTCCTCTACTACGCTGGGGCAAATTATTACGTCCGATGTTCGGATTCATCCGGACATCAATCTAAGTGGTGAATCCAGATACGTCACGTCATATAAATTGAGTGTCGGTGACCGGACATAATAATTTGCCCTATGCT
>NW_021392039.1:0-384 GCF_001605985.2 Dendrobium catenatum
AATAACTTTGAAAAATCAAAGGATCTCTCAAGTCTTTAAAAATTATTTTAATGATATTTTTAATTATTTTATTTTAAAATTTATATTCTTATATATAGGTTTATATATATACATGTATTTCAAAACTATTTTTAAAATTATACCTTTTTATTTTTTCAATGTTTGAGAGATCCCTTGGACTTTTGAACCTAGTTTAAGCATTTTTAATAGAATTTTTGGAGAAGTGTGATTAATCAATGGGCAATTGCTTTAATAATTGTTCATTGATTAATCCTTTAATTTATTAAGTTATATTTTGTTTCTTGCATGCTTAGGGTGCACACACCACTTAGATTAGGCTCTCTTAGTTTTAGGAATTTATTATGATTATGTGTGCATATCATG
>NW_021392040.1:0-253 GCF_001605985.2 Dendrobium catenatum
TGGGGAACCTCAGCGGGTCGAGGAGGAGGAGGCTCCCGCTCCCGTTCCTGATCCTATTCCTCTTCACCAGCTCTCATAGTCTGACCAGTTAGTGGAGGGATTTGATCGTTGGGAGACCCGTTTCGACGCTTATATTGCTACATAGAAGCAGCAACATTCTGAGGACATGACCTGCTACGAGCCGCACCGCACAGAGGACTTAGCTCATTTTGACAGCTACATTACTCACCAGCAGAACCAGCATGACAAGGAC
>NW_021392041.1:0-333 GCF_001605985.2 Dendrobium catenatum
CGGCACGACATCTATGTTGAGGTAAGCGAGCGACCCATGCCATCCTGTCACGACATGCGTGTTGGACCTGCAAACCACCTAAGCACGCCTTTGGTGGCCGTGGTAGGAGGGAAACCGGTTCGACGCACACGGCGAGGTCAGGTGAGCTTGGTGTACCCTTTTCTTTGCGCGACCGGAATCATTTATAAGTACCCCCGGGCGGGGGGAAAGCAACTGCTCTTCTTGTAACAGGTACCGTCAAAAACCCCATGCACGCCTTTATTGGCCGTGGTGGGAAGAAAAATCACGGTCGAGTTGTCCTCGAAAGAGGGCACCTACCATGCACGCCTTTAT
>NW_021392042.1:0-340 GCF_001605985.2 Dendrobium catenatum
TCTGCATCTTTCTCTCTTTCTCCATTCTCTCTCTCTAGATATATAAAGGAGAGCTAGGAACAATCATTTTTGTGTATATTTGCCCTCACAAATCTTGCCTCATTGCAAATATAAAATACAACTCCTCAAAATTCCCAAAATCCCAATTTTAATTTTAATTAATAGTAATAAATTATAATTATGAAGGCTATAATTAAGGTGTTGTCTTAATAAGTGTTTTATTACTAACTTATTTAGGTGTTATTTTAATAAGTATTTGAATGCTAATTATAATGATAATTATCTAATTAATTATTTAATAATAATTTAAAAAATTGATAATTTAATTACTTTGTTGCTT
>NW_021392043.1:0-250 GCF_001605985.2 Dendrobium catenatum
AAACACCAACCGTACACGCCTTTGGTGGCGTGGCGGGTAGGCGGCCTCTTGGTTTTTTCCCCTTAACAGGGAGACGCCGGCAGGCTGCCGAAATTTGGATTGAAAATCCAAGGACTTGAACAAAAAAAAAGAGTTTGGACTTGGACTTATTTGAACAAAATGAGCTTAAAACTCAAGTGAATTTGAAAAATATAAGAGAACCTGTTTGAACTCAAATTGAACACACATGGACAGCAGGGGACTTAGACTT
>NW_021392044.1:0-223 GCF_001605985.2 Dendrobium catenatum
TTAGGAGCGATCTGGTTGTTAACAAATTTTCCTGCAGGTGGCCACACTCATGCAGGGCAAATGGGACTAATTAATCAATAATTTTATAAATGCTACAGGTACTACAACTGCTTAGCCCTCAAATGAAGAAGAGTGTGGCCAAGTGTGGCTTAATAATTTAAATTCAATTGCATATACATAAATGTATGGGATGATTTTTATTATAAATTGCTTAGGATAACCC
>NW_021392045.1:0-269 GCF_001605985.2 Dendrobium catenatum
GACGCTGTACTTTCATCCTCGTTTGTCACTAGATTTCCACCAAACGGTTGACATTTATATTCTAATCGCCCTTAGGGACGAGTCGGCCCTTTTTTTAATCTATCCAAACACTAGTGGAATCATTTCAGACTGGGCAAGGACCTGTGGTTTTTCCCCTTTCCAAGGTTTTTCACTTAAAAATATCTTGTGTTCTCTATGTCTGAACTAGATATTCGTATAATGCTAAGATGTAGTATTTTAACTCTATCGTCGCATATATTCTAGTCTGC
>NW_021392046.1:0-770 GCF_001605985.2 Dendrobium catenatum
CCTTATATAGGAGAGACAAGAAAAACCGTCCAAAATTACAAAATTTTCAAGTTATCACGAAATGGATCGTCCCGTATGATCGTGGATCATCCCGGACGATTTTACTTAAAGTGTCAGAAATGATCCGGATGTATATTGGTATGAACTATGTTCGTACACGCTTATTGTCCTGTATGAACTAGGTTCGTCCGGTACGAAACGGTTATTGCATAGGTCGGTTCCCAAATCCCTACAGAACGTAACCAACTGAGGTAAGTCGGTTCAGTTCATCCTGGGATGAACAAGTTTTGTCCTGGATGATTGTATACATAGAGTTTTATCCAGAGACGAAGGTTAATTTTATCCTGTATGATTATATACAGAGAGTTTCGTCCAGAGATGAACCATGCATTTTGTCTGGACGAATAGTGCAAAGTGAGAATCTCGAGACATTCATCCCGGGATGAATTTTAAATTCGTCCTGGATGATTTAGAAAAAACTTTTCCCTGCCTGTTCGATCCATTTCTCTTCCGAGGGCTTAATTGACATGATCATCCCGTATTATCAGTTCACAAAAATTATTCCCCCAAGTGTGTGTGTGTTGTGATTTTTCACTCAATTACATTTACTCCCTCTCAATTCAAAACTTATAATTTACAAATGAATATTTGAAAATTTTGATTTGAAGTCTTCATAGCTTGAAGTTGATTTTCCTGAAATGTTAGTACACACTAGAGCAAAAACAAATCTTTCCAAAAGTGTTAGGAGATATATATACATAAAACAATAA
>NW_021392047.1:0-303 GCF_001605985.2 Dendrobium catenatum
AGAGACGCTGAATCGTGGCCGTCGATCTGCGATTTCGCCGGCGATAAACATGTCTGTAGCGTCTGTCGATGTCCTCATCACCTTGGGCTTTCCATAGAACTCACACAGAGATCTAGGAGAGAAGAACTCACTAAGAGATCTACAAGACGGAACTCACAAAGAGAACACAAGAGCCAAAATTTTCATTCTATCATCATCCCCTCAATACAAGAAAGATAGCCTATAAATAGGCCTTATGAGAAGAAAAATAACAAAGACTGAAATGTCCTTCGGGCTACAACACTACATGACCACCCATAAGGG
>NW_021392048.1:0-239 GCF_001605985.2 Dendrobium catenatum
CCAAACATCATCTCTCTTCTTCTGCCTGATGAAATAGAATTTGAAAGCTGTTTGTTTTAAAATTCAAAGTTGAAATAGAATTCTGGTTCCTGGTTCTTCGTTCTTCGTGTAGGCTCTTTGTTTTATGTTGGGTTCTTCCCTGCGGCATGCATCTCTCTGTTCTATTTTTGAATTTGACGACTGGGGGGCAATGATGAATGGGTTGCATTCCTTATCCCCTAGGATGGCGGTTTTTATGC
>NW_021392049.1:0-258 GCF_001605985.2 Dendrobium catenatum
CATAGAAAACTTTTTGATGTAAGATGGTTCAAAATAAGGGTAGTGCAACTTTACATATTGATGAACAACACAAACCTCACTACAACCAGACAAAGACTTTATATATTCCAATTACTCAAACAAAAAAAAATGGAGTAGATTGATGCAATACAATGAGCTTGCACTTTTGTCGATGATCGCAGACTTTAAGCTCTATATCATGTTTAGCCCTAAGATAAATATAGCATTGCATATATTTCTATAAGTTAATGATTGAAT
>NW_021392050.1:0-293 GCF_001605985.2 Dendrobium catenatum
TAAAGCTAGTAAACTCACTTGAAGGTCAGACATTAAGCACAATTATCAAAGATAATGGAACATACTCACATGCAATTTTCAACAAGCTACAATTTGGGATAAACCTTGATTGATGAACGTCTGAAAATACCAAGTTCAAATATTAGACTTTTCCATTAAAAAAGACCAACTAATATTTTATAAATGCACTTCACCAGGTGTGTATGGCCATCTAGTACCTTAAAAACATAAAGTTTTGAGAGTTAAAAGCTCTTAAGTTGTTGTTAGGTTGAATGCATTAGGAGTGTAAGAAA
>NW_021392051.1:0-454 GCF_001605985.2 Dendrobium catenatum
GAGATTTAAGACTTTATGCACTCCATATAGAAAGCATTTACCTAGAGGAGAAGCTGCGCCATCCTTTAGCTTCCTCCCTTTAGCTTTCAAGAGGCAAACCCTACAAAATGTTGAATGAGTGGAATAAGCAATCAGGGCAGGGAGTAGGAAGAAGTAAGGTTTTAATAGCTGTTAAAACCATTATTGTACCTTTCTATAGCAGGCGTTTGAAAACTAATGTGATTATTGTTGATATTATCTACCTCGTGAGCTATTTTGGAGATTTTGATGATAAGAAACATATGCTTGGATGTTTTAATTTGTGTACTAAGTATTTTAAGTGTAATGATGTGCATAGTAATTACTTATTGGTTGCTAAAAAAGTTAATTTGGACGCTAAAGCAAATAGCGACCAAAAATATTTGGGTCGCTGATTTGTCGCAGTAGCCTCATCGCTGAGGCTTTTAACGACTAT
>NW_021392052.1:0-401 GCF_001605985.2 Dendrobium catenatum
AGGTCATAAAGTTATTGGGTTCAACTTTTTGAGGCATTCAGTTCGACGATAAGTTTGCTAAAATCGGAGTTCGAATGGCCCCTAATTTAATTTTGAAAGTTTTCAATATGAATTTGCCTCCATATTCATGCTCAATCAAGATAATTTTTTTATGATATATCAAATATATTGTGAAAAATAAAATTTAATAGACTCCCATCATAAATATTTTCATACTGATAAAATCCTTAAAAAATAGAAAATTTCAAAATATACCTCTCACAAATCTAAATAGATCTTTAACTTAAAAATAAAAAAACATAAAATATGGTTGCTTTCAATAAGTTTATAAGTTAGTGTTTTATTCTAGAATTTATTTCTAGAATATGCTCTATCTATTTGAAATATTAAATATTGACCAC
>NW_021392053.1:0-340 GCF_001605985.2 Dendrobium catenatum
CACAATTGAAACAATAAAAAATGAAAAGTTAAGCTCATTTAGCTCATATTGAGCTTGAACTCGAGCTCGAGCTCGTTTAATAAGCTCGAACTCAACTAGCTATATAAAAATAAAGCTTGAGTTCAGCTTGTTTGAAAAGCTCGAACTCGATTTGTTTATGAAGCTCTTTTTTTAAATGTTAAAATATTCTTAAGAAAAGAGTGTATGAAAAAATTTTAAAATATTTTTTAAAATCTAAAAGCTCGACGAGCTAATGAGTCGAGTCGAACTAAGCTCGAAAATCGAAATAAAGCTCATTTAGTAAATGAGCTCAATTATAGGATCGAGCTCGAACTCAAAA
>NW_021392054.1:0-1492 GCF_001605985.2 Dendrobium catenatum
GATTTCTATTTTTCCAAAAGAATTTTGTACCCTGAAGGATGTCCGATCTAGGGTTAACAGAATCAGATGTTCTACCTTCTTCTGATTAGGATTTATTAAACTTCTTGATCTCTTGGAATATTAAAAGTTTAAATTTTTGAAAAGAATTCTCATATGATGCCTATATAAAACAAAAAAAAAATAGAAAAATTAAAATCCAAAGAATATTCGTTGTTTGATTTTCATTGTGTTTTTGTTTTTATTTTATTGTGTGTTGACTGTTTTTTTTTTGTTTTTTTTTTGAGGGTCTTGATCATCACAATCTTTTCCCTGTTTTCAATTCCTAGTCACATCGTAAAAGTCCTGGACGATATGACAAGTCATCTTCAAAATCCATCTGCTGAACTTTTCTGTGTTTACTCTAACTCATCGTCCTGGACGATCCTATATCATCCTGGACGATATGATCGAACTCTGTTGCAATCATGATGATAGTCCTGACTGATAGAATATTTCGTCTGGCCGATGCATTTTTTGTGCATCATCCTGGCCGATACACTGGATCGTCCTGGACGATCTACGTGTCAGCACGTTTGAATCTTTAAATTCGGCCCCGGACGATCCATTATTGGACATTTGGCCGGGCCAATCCACTGTTCGTCCTGGACAATACACGTGGCAGTGATTTAAAACGTTTTAACTTCAACCGGTACGATCAATTATTGTGCATCGTCCTGGACAATACACCTAATCAGCCCGGACGATCTGCTTTTTCAACGGTCGTCCGGCCTGACTCCTCGGGACGATCGTCTGTGTCTAATCATCCTGGCCGATATCTGATCGGTCCGGACGATCGGACCGCCTTTTTGACCAATCGTCCTGTACGTAATTATTGAGCCATATCGGCCCGGACGATTCTGCGATCGGCCAGGACGATATGGCCGTTTCTTTAAATTCTGGCCGATTCCAGCCAAGTTTTCTCACTCTCCACCTTTCTTCCTTGTGTGTTTTCTTTCTAGCTCCCTTCTATGGCTGGTGGGAAGCGTGTTCGTCAGGCGCCTGGGAGTTCCTTGAGGGTGACTCAGTACCCTCGATTCAGGGAGGCAGAAGATCAGGCTGCCTACCGTCACTACAAGGAGTGTGGCATCACCCTCTCCCGGACAATTAATCCTGTACATCTCTCATATCCGGTAATGGATCTTTTTTCCCACACCTCTCTTTATTTTATACTCACTCTCGCCGTCACTTTCTCTTCCAAACTCCTCCATGAATTTTATGCTAGCCTGCGCATTAACCCCACCTTCACAGCCCTGACCTCCTATGTGAATAGACGCCTTGTCAAAATCACATATCAGGATTGTTTTGATCTTTTACAGCTATCCACCACCGGGGATAAGTTGCACCTAATAGCCTCTGATCCTGATTTTGGCTGGTCCACGGCGAATCACTTCCTTCGCCAGACCAATACACCTTTCCGTGTTAGAGAGACTAGCTCTTTAGTCAAAGATGCTAG
>NW_021392055.1:0-292 GCF_001605985.2 Dendrobium catenatum
AAACACAATCCCTAGTAGATTGTTTGTAAGTTATATATATCATATATAATGGAGGAGAAAATAAAATTTTCAATCCAATAATTTCAAGACTATCATTCAAAATTTCTCTCCCCTTTTAGAAAATGACATAAGAAAAAACTTTTGATCTCTAGTAAAACATTTGTAAGTTGTCAATGTCATTTGTAATGAAGGGGAAAGGTCCAAAGTTCTAAAGAAACCAAAAATACATTAAAGTTCAAAACCTCTTTAAATCAGTCTTTAGGACTAAGTCCGCTTTTACGGCATCCTATTG
>NW_021392056.1:0-544 GCF_001605985.2 Dendrobium catenatum
CATATCCTGAAAACATTTTTTCTTGAAACTCTTGAGATAAACCGCCCGCTTAATCTTAGAGGAAATGACATTAATGCTTTCCAAACAGTTGCAAAATAATCTGTCGTTCCTGGATCTCCAAATGAAGTAAACAATAGCAGACAGAGTTAAAAAAGAGTAATTCTTCCTGTTGTTAACAGCTACCTCAATCTCAATATCATTAAAGGTTTGCCATAAATTAGGCCTAAACAGCATGGATTGCATTCTGGGAAAGAACCTCAAGAGGATATTAAATGAGAAATCACATTAAAAAAACAGATGGTTATGAGTCTCAATATTGGTTTTGCAAAAAACGCAGAGGGGGCAAACCGGGATGCCCCTAGCGGCGAGAACAGATGCAGTTTTGAGGCCATCCCTAAAAGCAGTCCAGGAGTAAACAACAAACTGAAGGGAGCTGTGTTTATGCCAAACAAAGTTATACCAATTAACCTTCTCCACACCCTCATAGAAATCAAGAATAATTTTTTTGAAAGAAGGTTTAGAAGGTGCAATCCAACAACAATCT
>NW_021392057.1:0-302 GCF_001605985.2 Dendrobium catenatum
TTGCACTAATACCACTAGTGACTCTCCTTTTGCACCTACAGCAAGGTAGAGAAGTCTTTACAAAACTCTCTTCCACCACTACCCGGTGCGGTAGAGAACCATTGTCCTTTTACACTCTTCTTAGTGTTGGCAGAGAACCATCCGTCCTTTCACACTCTCCTGGTGTAGGTAGAGAACCCTTCATCCTTTTACACTCTCTTAGTGTGGGCAAAGAATCCTTCGTCCTTTCACACTCTCCTAGTGTATGCTGAGAACCCTTTGGTTATTCACACTCTCCAAGTGTCAGCAAAGAACCGGATCTC
>NW_021392058.1:0-207 GCF_001605985.2 Dendrobium catenatum
TTGATTTCCGTATTTGCATAGATTCATTGATCATGTGTAATAGACTGTTATGGATTTGATTGACTAGCATGCATATTGTTTCCAGTACCGTGCTTTGATTTCAATTGTAGGTATTAGGTGACCTGCTGGGCTTTTTGAAGCTCATTATATTATAGATTCATTGACCTGCTGGGCAAGGGAGCATGAGATTGAGGTTGATCAGGAATC
>NW_021392059.1:0-437 GCF_001605985.2 Dendrobium catenatum
AATGGGGTAATTCAAGAGGAAGTTTTTGTAGAACAACCTCCAGGTTTTGAAATTCTAAATTCCCAAATCATGTTTTTAAATTGAAAAAAAGGCACTATATGGTTTGAAACAGACACCTAGGGCTTGGTATGAGAGGTTGAGCACTTTTCTACTTAATAGATCATTTAAAAATGGAAGTGTAGATACAACTCTCTTTTTAAAAAGATTTGGAAAGGATATACTCATTGTGCAAATTTATGTGGATAACATCATTTTTGAATCTTCAAATAAAAATCTTCGTGGTGACGTTTCTAAAACAATGAGTAGTGAATTTGAGATGAGTTTGATGAGAGATTTAAGTTACTTTCTAGACTTTAACATTAAGCAAATTGAGGAAGGTACATTTCCTAGTCAGTCTAAATATGTTAAGGATATCCTCAAAAAGTATGAAATAGACA
>NW_021392060.1:0-489 GCF_001605985.2 Dendrobium catenatum
ACACTTAGCTCGATCAGGGGCTTTAAAATCTGATCTGGCAGGTAACTAAAAGCAGTTGATAGTAGACATTGCATGAAGATGGGACAATCATGACTTTTCAATCCGAATAATCTCCTTGATCTTATGTCAACACACCTGCTTAGATTGGAAGGATATCCATCAGGTACTCATAGAGTCTTCACCCATTCACAAATTGCTCGTTTTTGCTCTAAAGTTAATGTGAATGGAGCTTTGGGTATGAGAAATTTTTCGGCTCCACCATCCTTCAATTCCAAAGCTTTCCTTATACAAATCTCCTTTAAGTCCATCCTTGCTTTTATATTATCTTTCGATTTCTCTTTGATGTCCAAAACTGTATAGAAAATATTATCAAAAACATTTTTCTCTATATGCATAAAATCCAAGTTATATCTAATCAAGTTTGTTCTCCAATATGGCAACGACCAAAAAAGACTTTTCTTGGTCCAATTATGGTTGACACCATATTCT
>NW_021392061.1:0-1006 GCF_001605985.2 Dendrobium catenatum
CTATTATAATTTATTCTTTCATTTCCTATTCTTTATGTATATATTATTTTCTTAAAAAAACTCCTTATTTTTGAAAGATTCACCTAGTAAGGGGGAGTATAGGAAATAACAAAAATATTTTTGAGATATTTACCAACAATGTTTGCCATCATTAAAAAGGGAGAGATTATTATAAATCTGGACCCAAGTGCAATTATTTTGATGATAACAAACATTTTAGGATTCCTTACTATGATATCTCATGTTAATGGTTATTATTGCATATATGCTTTTTTTAATGCACTAACATTTCAGGTCAACCATACACTTGTAAGTTTGATCAGCTCAAGATTGGGTATATTATGGTTAAGTATGTTGTGAAAATGTATTTTTACCTTTCTTGAGTCAAATCATGTAATTGGTGGATACTATGCTTGGTAACCATGAGCATACACACTCAAGGGAGTGAGTTAGTAATAACATAAGAAGTTAGATTTTTTGAACTAATTATACAATACAATCCATATATTGATGTATAATCTGCTAATCAAATTATTATTAAAATGGCTAATTATGATAATAAATGCGTGTTAAAATATGTACATCATATAAGATGATTAGTTGAAATAAGGATCCCAACAACCAATCACAATATAGGAAATATTTTGAAATTCAAATTTGTACTCATCTTATTATATGATTTGTGTCATATTATACGATATTATTAAATTTCACATAAATTAATCCTATGATTAGCAAACAAATTATGATTAATTGATACAGTTAGATCATATAAGATAATTTGTCCAATAATATTATATTACTAAATTCTTGCATGGGTCGATAATTTAATCTTCACCAATCATTTTGGATGATAATGTATTCTGTTTGAACTAATCATACTGGACGATGATTTGAGTCATCCTGGACTATCAGTTTAATTCTTTGAACTAATCTTACAACACCTAACTCTTTATACAAGTCATTTGCACTAATTATACTGGATAATCTAGGATTATACTGTATG
>NW_021392062.1:0-226 GCF_001605985.2 Dendrobium catenatum
TTGAAGCCTCCTCATCTGGAGGAAGGCCTACAAGGAGGCAAAGAAGAAAGTTGAATGCTGAGCTCCGAGCTCAGCGTCAACAACTCCCAGTCCACCCATCAAATCTGCCGGCCCAAGAGTCTGAAGCTAACATTCCAACCCAGAATGATTTTGCAAATCTGAAATGGGTCAAAAGAAATAGCTCTTCTAGAGAGCTAAAGAAATCCTTTTGGGACCAACGACCTGA
>NW_021392063.1:0-312 GCF_001605985.2 Dendrobium catenatum
CTTTTCCCAACAGCGGCGTCGGACGAAAAGCGCTCCGCGGCCTCCGAAAACCAGCTTCCCTTCTCTTTCTCTCTCTTCAAAATCAGATATTTTATTAAAATGATTTTCTCTCTCCTCAAAACGAGGTGATTTCCTTATAACATTAGTCTGATCGTCCTGGCCGATCGCGACATCGTCCAGGATGATATGACCAATTTCCAATCGTAATGGACGATTTTGCAGGACGATACAGGACGATAATTATTTTGTCAAAACCCCTTGCTCTCAGGATTTTTCCATACACTGATCGTCCTAGGACGATCCAAAATCGTC
>NW_021392064.1:0-226 GCF_001605985.2 Dendrobium catenatum
ATAGAGACTCTCAATCATGGCCGTCGATCTCCGTGGTTGTCTCTGATAGACGCGCCGAAATCTCCTATCGATGACCTCATCAGCTATAGTGCTGCTACACTATTCTTCCACCTGTTATAGCCTTAGTGATGTGACACAAACAGGAATTACTAGGACTTAATAAAATTATTATAAAGCTTGCCACTTTAAGATTAATAAACCACAATGATTAGCTTTAAGAATTTTC
>NW_021392065.1:0-2653 GCF_001605985.2 Dendrobium catenatum
TTTGATAAGTTTACCTTTACTTCTTGAAGCTTCTTCCTTCTTGTCTTCATTTGGAGAAACTTTAACAATTTCCACTTCTTCAATATCCACTTCTTCATTCACTTTGGAATATTCTGCTTCGTGAATAAGATCTCCCAGTAAATAGAATTTGTTCTGATCTTCATTAGGCTTGGGATTAATAGTAGAGATTTGATTTACCATATCCTTACTGCTGATAACATTTGGAAATACTCCATATAAAAAAGAATATGTGTTTGGATTATTTTCATTATTGAATACAGGAACAATTTCTTCATTCACTGTCTTCACATCAACAGGGCCCAATTCAGCTTCTATATTAACATTAGAAACAATGTTTGAATCATTGCCAGCATCTTCTGTAACAGGACCCGAATCAGTTTCTTTATTAACAACAGTAGCAATAGAAGAAACATAGCCAGCTTCTTCAGTAACAGAGTTTAAAGGTGGCTTAGAGAATGTTTTCTGAACAAAAACATTTTTAGTTTTTCTAAAAAAAGGCTTATCTTTGATGATGTTTTGCTTCCTCCTTCTCTTTGAATTTTGAACTAGGATCCATGGCCCATAATATTTATTAAAAACTGCTTCTTGTTGAGATTGATTGGAAGAATTCTGAGCTTCCTTTTCCACAGTTTTAACTGGATTTGATAAATTTGAAAACATCCCCTCTTTACAATTGGCTTCTAGATGACCAATTTTTCCACAATTGAAGCAAAAATTGGATACCCTTTCATATTCTACCTTTTGAAAGAAGCGTCCAAAGGATCCTCCTATCCACACTCCCTTAGGAAATTGTTGATCCAGTTGCATACGAACGCAGATTCTAGCATACTCCCTTTTGCTCCATTGGAACATATTGCCATCAATCCACAATGGAACTCCGATCTTGCTGGATATTCTAGTAATATTTTCTTCATCCCAACAAATCAAAGGTAGATGAGGAAATATATATAACCCATATAGGGGATGATAGACCTTTTAAGGAGGTAGGAGAAAATAAAGGGGACCATTTGTCTATTCCCACTATATGGTCATTCACATACCAAGGACCACCTTCCAAAACTTTATCAACAGTTTTTTTATCAAAAAAGGAACATAAAGTCCATCCAAGCCCAAGAGAAGTTATATGAAACTTTCCAAATTGGCTCCATTGTCGACGAAGCTCTTTAGCAACTTCAAAGACCGGATAATTTCCTCCAAATACCTTTACTACCAGAGACAATTGTAATTTGTCTGCATTGATTTTTAAACAATCTTCATTCAACATAACTGCTTCACCATCTTCTGATAAGAAAGAATCATTATCTTTGATTGAAACTTTGATATTTGGTTTCCTGTACCAGGTATTAACAGGAACAGTGAGGCCTTTGTCTACCTCAGCATTATTACAAATATTTGATGAGCTTTCCATCAACCTCTGAGAAAAAAGAGATTCCTTTCTCAACTAAATTTGACTTGAATGCAGGATTATTGAATTTATTCACAAACAACTTTAGACCAGACGATGACGATACCCCATTGTCTGTTAAATCCTTCTTGAAACCAATTGGAGATTTGAATTCCTTCACAGGAGATTGAATTAAAATTCATTTACCTTTTCCAAGAACAATCGGAGATTTCTTTAGCTTTACTTCTGAAGGCTCATTAATTTTAAGAATACCAGATCTTTACTTTCTGGACAAATCATCTTCATGAACAGCAACGTGATTGTTGACGCCAAGAGGAATCCGGCGATCGGCGGCGAATGCCGCGTCGATCCCCATCAATGGAAAGAAAATCGCAACAAAATGCGGACCGTTAAAATTTGAATTTTAGGAAGAAAACTTTTCAGATATACACCTCATTTGGTCAGCATTATTGAGGAGAAATGCTAAAGGTTCTTAAGGGGATTAAATGATAATCTGAGAGATCGATATGTACCATTAAGAATTTAAGAGATTTTAGAGTTAGTTGAGAGAGCAAGATTAGTATAAAATTACTTAGCCATTCCCTAGTTCAAATAGTACCTGAGCTTAAAATGAGTAGGTAAAGAAGTGACATGATTATGAACAAATAAATGAGGACCACCAATTTGCTTTTTGTTCTTTAGTCAAATCCATATAATCAACATTATAATACCTCAAGAGATAGACTAATGCTTACCTATCAATTTGAAAAGAGAAATAATTTTTTTATAATCAAACTCACCATAAGAATTGTTTAATTCTGTCCAAAGGATAAAATAAATATTCACCTCTCATTTTAAAAATAAAGCTAACCTAGGAATGTGTTATAGTCTTCATCAAAAGATTTTTCCTCTACCTTAGAAAGGAACTGAAATAGATTTTAATTCAATATAGGTTCTAGACTCTCCATAGATGCAAGCCTAATTTATAATTAATTACATCTCCAAAGAGACAACTCTTAACTAAGTGAGGATTATACTTTTTAATTGTATAAATATTTGATTCAAATTTTGAGTTTAAAATCTTAAAGACTGATTTAGTTTTAAGAAGAAATTTAAACTTTTATAATTTATTTATAATTTATAGAAGACACCGAGGGGTGTATAATTTGGTCGTATGCTTGCCTAAAGTGAGTTGCCAGCTATCATCCTAAATATCAATCAATGCCTTATGAATACAAGATAGGATGA
>NW_021392066.1:0-322 GCF_001605985.2 Dendrobium catenatum
AATTTATCGTAGTCGCAGTGTGGTTAAGTGTTGCACACTACGTAGTGAGGATTGCGGTAATATAAGATATACGGTGATTAGCAATTTAAATCAATTTATCTCCCGATATTGAGTACCCACCCACAAGGTATGGGTGGGTACATGGGTGGGTGTGGATATGAGTACCCAATGCAGGGATCTGCTCTACAGCGCTCGGCCTATTGTTATGGATTTATTGAAATTTGATTGAAATGTCTTGATGTTTAAGTAGTATCTTACATCCTGAATTAAATAGTTCACGATGCCTTATCCAAGTTTTTTTTTTTTTTTTTTAAATCTAACT
>NW_021392067.1:0-286 GCF_001605985.2 Dendrobium catenatum
TGACTTACTTAAGTCTGGGACTTATAGAGAACAATCAAATAAAAAAAAATTAAAAAAAAAAAAACATTTAGTTTAAATAACATCAGTTACTTGAATTTCTTACCTACGGATATTACAAAATCTAACATATATATTCTTATAATTGGATCATCAGAAGACCGATATTTTATGTGCCCAAATCATCTAAGATAACGATCTATAATCTTATTTGTCACACTCCTAATTAAATCAGAGTGAATTTAATTTGGATTTAACAACAGTACCAAAATATTATCAGATGTGGGCA
>NW_021392068.1:0-333 GCF_001605985.2 Dendrobium catenatum
TTCAGCGGGGGGGGGGGGAGGGGGGGCAAATTATAAGTAACGATTGGTGTTGCCTCGAATTTGGCTCGACCATTCACTATAAGAAAATGAGTCAATAGCGACCCCTATTTGTTCAAATCCTTGATTGTCATATGCTTCACAAATATATCAGGGGTCTTCGGGGGCGCAAATTTTGGTTGTAAGGATATTTTTGGAATTCAAATTAATCAATAAAATGATGAATTCTATTTACTATTTGCTGAGGCAGGTTTAGGGTAAAAAAATTGCACATTTGATTTATAATTCTTCTCATAATATTACTATATCTCTATATTTAATTATATAAAAAAATAA
>NW_021392069.1:0-241 GCF_001605985.2 Dendrobium catenatum
GAAAAATATTGCACTAAAAGTGGAAGAGTCAGAGAGTCAACACTCACAACCTGAGGATGAAGATGATATTGCACTAATGACTAGACAATTCAAAAGCTTTTAAAAGAGGAAGCAGAAGAGATGCCAGCAATGGAACAGAGGTAAGTTTAACAGAAATGGTAAGGTTTCTAATAAAGTAATTTGTTATGAATGCAAGGAGAAGGTAGAGGAGAAACCAATGGTAAAAAGGGCAAGAATAAGT
>NW_021392070.1:0-406 GCF_001605985.2 Dendrobium catenatum
GGATGCACTAAATGGATAAAGGGAAAGAGTGGTTTTCGTCAAGGATGCCCACTCTCACCTTTTATATTTATTATTTCTTCACAACTGCTTTCTAATGTCTTTCTCAGCAGGGGAAAGGATTTGGGCATCAAAATTACATCCAATGAACAAAGTATATCAAATTTGCTCTATTCGGACGATGTGCTTTTATTTGCTGATGCAAAGAGGAAAAGTTTAAAAAGATTGAAGGATATTATTGATGATTACTGTTGCTGGACTGGAAAAAGAATCAACTACCATAAATCTGCCATGATTTATTGTAAATGAGTTGATAGAAGGAAGAGGAAGGTAATTACAAATTTTATGGGTTTCAAGCTGATTGATGAAGTAGAGTACTTGAGAACTAAAGTTGCACAAAGAAGATTGA
>NW_021392071.1:0-1273 GCF_001605985.2 Dendrobium catenatum
CATAATCTCTCAAATGAAATATTTTGTGCATTCAAATTGCAATTACCTGCACAACTAACATATTTCAAAATCCCCCTGCACCTACACCGTAGTTTGTATGCACATAGGTACACTAAAGGGGAAAATATGATCTCGACCCGCATGAGCCCCGGCGAGCGTGTTATGAGTACACACGTGACGTCTAGGGATGCTACGCAGGTCAACAAGAGAATTCAAGTTCGAACCCGATCCTTCTATGCGAATCAATAGGAGTCAACAGGGTTCAAACTATCAAATAAATATACAATTGTGGCGATCGATATATTTATTTTGATACATTCGTATTAGGCATTCAAAGCTTAAAATTAATAGAATTCACTCACAAAGGCATAAAGTCTACGAAACCCGATTCCCTATCGACAAGACAATAGGGTCGACAAGGTTTAGTCAATGAATGACCCCACACTCCGATGATGGCCGTGTTGAATGTGAATCTCAACTAAAGGGGTTAATCTCTCAGATATTTTAAAATGCCCTAAAATTTCTACAAGATTCAAATTTCACAAAAATTCAAAAATCATCAAGCTTTAAGATATTTAATTTTGAAACCAATCATCAAAACACTCAAGGCAAAATTCATCCACCCTCCGCAACAATTTGTTAGGGTGGACAAATTAAAAACTACTTCAGCTCACATTGAGCTAAATGCCTAATCGAAAATATCACTAGGATCCATTCTCAAACAATCTCTTGCTAGTAAGGACGTAGTACGTGCCTTCTAACCTGCAATTTTGCCACCAAATGACACCGCAAGATAAACGGTTATGACCCGGGGCCCTCTGAACCGAGTGGTTTTGCCGCCAAATGGCACCACGAAATATCGGTTATGGCCAAAGCCATTACGCTTCTAATTGGCATCAAATTATTGAGATATGAATTAATAAGATATGATCGATAGGGCACAAAGCCTTTTGTAAGCTAAGGTGGAGTCAAATTTGTCATTTTAGGCAAACATTCACCCCAGGTCTACAATTTACCCTTGGACGAAGCAACCCATACTATCGATAAGGATCCTTCTGTCAGGTTTGGTCGACTACCTCCTCTGACTAAGTAGACTAGTGACCATGATGATCTGGGACGACGAAACCATGGGATCTTGATCGGGTCTATAATCCATTCCCCCACCATCAACTTTAAGTGCAAGATGGTGCAATTTCTGTTTTAAATATCAACTCCATCCAAATATCCAAAAATTTTAAATTCTCAAATCCAAACATATGCTGCTACTATATGC
>NW_021392072.1:0-396 GCF_001605985.2 Dendrobium catenatum
GCAAAGAAGGGATATGTTTACATGAAATATAATTTCTTTGAGAAACACATAACTGGTGGCGTCAAGAGATTGAATGATCATCTAGCCTGCACTCATGTCAACGTGGAACCATGTGCAAAAGTTCCTAATGAGGTGAAGAAGGAATGTACAAATTATTTAAAGAAGTTTGCACCACAAAAGAGGTCACACAAAGAAATATGGAAGAGATGATAGCAAAGTCTTCTTACTATGGATCACAGCATGAAGGTTCCAGTACTGGAAGCCATCTAGTTTATTTTGACCGAGGCAGTCAGGGCCCATGGATAGATTTATGCTAAATATCGATAACGACGAAAACATAAATACTCAGGATATTCAGTCTCCTACAGCTACAAAAGAATTCAGGAATAGAGTTTG
>NW_021392073.1:0-248 GCF_001605985.2 Dendrobium catenatum
GCACTTGAGCTTGCACTCTCCTCTGACGGCCTCCACAAGAATCTAGTCACCGACACCTTAACTTCGACCGACGATCACACCCTCACTCCGGCTGTCGATCACACCCACACTCTTTCACCGAAACTTGTCGAGCACTCCGGCAATGCCTCGAAGGTTTGAATTTTTTCTCTTATAAAACTTTTTGTTATTAATGTGCCATACTTTAAAATTGTGGGAGAGAGTTATGGAGCATAGGTTTCAGCATGATG
>NW_021392074.1:0-283 GCF_001605985.2 Dendrobium catenatum
CCACTTGCATTGGGTGCACCAGACCCAGACCCGCTTCTCACCTCAAGCCCAGGGTATGGCCTAACCTGGGTTAAGCCCAAATTGACCCGAACCGAGCAGGTTTGGATCAAGCCGAGCCATCTTTCAACCCAGATCAAATTGGACCCAATTGCCACTTGCATTGGGTGCACCAGACCCAGACCTACCTCCCATACCAATCCCAGGGTCTGGCCTGGCTCGGATCAAGCTCAATTCAACTCAAACAGAGCAGGTTTGGGTCCAACCCAGTCACCAGTTCGATCCA
>NW_021392075.1:0-257 GCF_001605985.2 Dendrobium catenatum
TCTAATTTGGTGTGGAGACCTAAGATGCATAAACCTAAACTTATCATACATGCATCTGATTATAAATTGCTAAAAGGTGAACCCAAACTTGTATGGATTCCCAGGTCTAACATTTGATATTTTTGCAGGATTGCTCTCACACAAGACCTCGTGGGAGCATATGGTACCTGGATAGCGGATGTTCAAAGCATATGACTAGAGATACTGCACAATTCAATCTCTAGAAGCCAGGAATGGAGGCAAGGTTACACTTGGAG
>NW_021392076.1:0-261 GCF_001605985.2 Dendrobium catenatum
TAAGTGTACCACTTATCAGTTAGTAAAGGCTGAGCATTAAAAGCTAGGTGGATTACTTCAAGCGTTACCAATTCCAGAGTGGAAGTGAGATGACATTGCTATGGATTTCATATCAAGTTTACCTAGATCTCGACAGGGTCATGATGCTATTTGGGTTATCATTGATAGGCTTACAAAGTCTGCTCACTTTTTGCCTATCCGACTGACTGACTCAGTTGAGAAGTTAGTAATGTTGTATGTGGCTGAGCTTGTTCGTTTGCA
>NW_021392077.1:0-429 GCF_001605985.2 Dendrobium catenatum
GCACTTCTGCTGAGAGGTGCTACAGATTTCTGAGGGGGCACTTTGAGACAGCCCCTGATACCGTTCCGGATCACTGATTTTTCTGAGCTTGTGGAACGAGTTCATCTGATAGAGAATGATATGACAGCTACTCAGCAGCGGTGGACTGCGAGTAGGAAGAGATTTGGAGGCAAAACTTCTGGCAGTGGTTCCTCTGGAAAGAGTAGATTTGTAGTTGGTTCTGGATCGGTTGACTCCAGGAGGAGCGGAGGGTCATCTGGTACTGCTACCAGTACGACGAGTTCTAGTTCTGTCTGTATGGCACCTGTGTGCCAGAATTGTGGACGGTGACATTTTGGCCAGTGCTACAGGATGGCTGGTCTGTGTTTCTGATGTGGTCAGCCAGAATATCAGATTGCTGAGTGTCCACAGATGGGATTTGATCGGCGT
>NW_021392078.1:0-358 GCF_001605985.2 Dendrobium catenatum
GAACCCGATCCATCTATACGGGTCAATAGAAGTCGACTGGGTTCGAACAAACAAACAAATACACGGTTGAGAGGACCAGTAGATTTATTTTAATACATTCATATCAGGCCTTCAAAACCTTTAATTAAGAGAATTCACTTACAAGGGCAAAAAGCCTACGAAATATGATCCTCTATCGATAGTTTGATAGAGTTGACAAGATTCAATCAACAAAACAGAAATGACCCCAAACACCTCGATGATGGCCGTGTTGAATGTTTATCTCAACCGGAGGGGTTCACAAACATTTCCAAATGTCCCCCAAACATCCAAATGTCCATTAAAATCCAAAACTCCACAAAGTTCAAAACCAAAAAAT
>NW_021392079.1:0-285 GCF_001605985.2 Dendrobium catenatum
GATAAAGGCTTGATGTTGTTGTTGTTGTTGTTGGTGTTGCTCAACATAAACATCTTCTTTGATTACCCCATTTAGAAAAGCACTCTTAATGTACATTTGATATAACTTAAAACCCTTGAAGAAAGAAAAGGTTAAGAGCACTCTTATGGCTTCTAGTCTAGCTAATAGGGCAAATGTTTCTTCAAAGCCTATGCCCTCGATCTAGTTATACCTATTAGCTACTAGTCTTGCCTTATTTCTTGCTATGGTTCCTGAGTCATTCACCTTATTTTTAAAGACCTATTT
>NW_021392080.1:0-622 GCF_001605985.2 Dendrobium catenatum
AAGGGGTCCCAAAAAAGAGAGAGGCTGATGCAACGACGGATTTTAAGAGAATAATTTTGTTTAACTAAGTCAATGACCTTGTACATCTATCATGAGTAGATATAAAACTTGTAAAGGCTGTTTCTTCCAGGATCGTCCAGGACGATCAGGGATTCGTCCAGGATGATCTGTATAGAATTGTGAAGAATCTGCTTGTTCGTCTGTACGAACTTGGAAGAGTCTGGACGAATAGTCGGGACGAACCAAACCCGAGGTTTTCGTCCCGGGACGACGAAATTGGCATTTAATTTCGTCTGGACGATCTGTGTATATGGGAGATCATCCCGGGACGAATAGGACATCGTCCGGACGATCCTGTGTATTAAATATCTGAATAGTGTCGTTTTGAAGAGAGAGAAAGTCCATGAGAGAGAAAAATCGAAGGAAAAGAAGAAAAAGTGGATTTTTGGGCGACTTCGACTCATTTTCGTCCGTCGCCGTAGTTGAGAAAGTTGACCGACTCGATATAAGACACATTCCGCCTTTCTCAATTTTCAGAAACGAGATTTTTGACTCATTTTCTGTTCCGAATTTCGTTTCTGTTAACGAATTTCTGGTATTATTTTCTTCCGTCAAAGGTTTT
>NW_021392081.1:0-283 GCF_001605985.2 Dendrobium catenatum
TCATGAACATATCTATGAACAAACACATTTATAATAACTGCAATTATCTATGTAACAAAGATAATTATTTATAAGAAAATCTCATCTTCACAAAATTTTCCTAACAACATCATTAATAAAGGCAATGATTTATAAATAAATAGCCATATAAAGCTACAATTACGTAGATAACAAGTTATTTTTGTCGAGCTTATTCACGAGTTCAAAATCAAACACGAATCGAGTTTCTTAACGAGCTTAATGTCAAGCTTGTTCACGAACTTCAAATGATGTTGTTCGCAAA
>NW_021392082.1:0-256 GCF_001605985.2 Dendrobium catenatum
TTTCAAATTGCTCCATGAACCAACCCATGTCATTATCATGTTGGTTTTAATGTTTATTGAGGAGAGTATAAAGTCTATCAAAATGCTAAATACATTCCTTGTATGGGTAGTGGTGAGAAGGAGGTGCAGAAACGAGATTAGTTGCAGGGGAATCATCTCCTTCTTCATCAAAAAGAGGGTCTTCTGGCTCCTGTTCCTTATAAAAAACATATGGAAGGAAGCATCTAAAAAGAAGATTGGAGTGTGGTTAGGATGA
>NW_021392083.1:0-232 GCF_001605985.2 Dendrobium catenatum
TGTGGCATTGTTATAGTGACACATTGATTGTCACTCCTACTTATTGATTAGTTATAATGCATGTCTTATTTTTTTGTCATTTATGTTTTAATAGATAATAGTTACTTATTGTAAATACCATTTTGCTCCCAGGTTCGTCCGGATGAAGTTCGATCGTCCGGGACGATCGGTACAGGTTGTGCAGGAAAACAGTTATGGCTGTATGGTTTGTCTGGACGAAAATAGGATCGTC
>NW_021392084.1:0-210 GCF_001605985.2 Dendrobium catenatum
TATTTAACACCTAAAACATAAATATTTCATATACACCTCCCTAACACAATTTTAACCTCAAATATACCACTCCGTTCCTTATCTAGGTCACGACGTTATCACCCCGAAATCGCGAGCTCTTTCCTTCCTGTGCTCCGTTGCATCTGCTCCCTCCTGCTCGGTAGTTGGAAGCAATTCAGGGTGCGTTTGCAGAAGGAGTTTCTCTCGTGA
>NW_021392085.1:0-206 GCF_001605985.2 Dendrobium catenatum
GAGTTCTGTGGCATGAACGTTTAGATAATATATTTAAATATAAGATTATTTAATCCCTTTTTAATTTTTTCATTAAATTTTGATTAAATAAAATAAAGAGGAAAATTAATGAATATGAATCAACCCACCGTCGTCATTCGTCAAGCAAATTTTATGTTTTAAATGTCATATTTTTTCATATAATTTTAACATTATTTCGGGCATGT
>NW_021392086.1:0-212 GCF_001605985.2 Dendrobium catenatum
CACGCACTTTATTGAAAAAAAATTTGGTGGGCCTCGCAATTTTTTTTTAAAAGTTTAACTATAGTTGGTTGTTGCAGGCTGCTCAAATACCGCATCTTTTCAGGCTCGACGGTGCAGGCCGCCTCTACAGCAGCGGCCGACAGCCGGTTTGACCGCCAAAACACATCCGTGCCCTAATGTTTGGTCCGGACAGTCCAAATCAGATGTTTTGT
>NW_021392087.1:0-254 GCF_001605985.2 Dendrobium catenatum
CCTGTGCCACAACCAAGAATCATCAATCACAATTTTTTAAGCAAAAAGAAGCAGTACATTCAATGTTATTTGAATAAAGCATATAGACGTTGTTGATCCTCTTTCCTTGCAAAATAGTGTTGTTACTTAAACTTACAATGCATGAGTTTGCAAGGAATTGCACGATGAAGCCTTTGTCACAGAATTGACTGATGCTAAGCAAGTTGTGCTTCAATCTATCTACAAGCAAAATATTTTCAATCATAAGGTTCTTG
>NW_021392088.1:0-336 GCF_001605985.2 Dendrobium catenatum
AAACTAAAATCAAAATTTTCTAATTACAAAGATAATTATATTAAAAAGATAAATAAAAAATAATAACACATCAAAATTATAATAATAATAATCAAATTATGTTTGCCTAAAAATAACACGAGATTGATATCATTAACTTGATCGAGTTATAAGTTAACTTAATTTTTTGAAAAATAAGATTTCATAATGATCATTAAAAACTCTACCACACTTGCTAGAACTTGACATTCCTAGATTGATATGGATTCAAGGAGGATGTTTGAGTGAATGAAAATAAATTCTATAACCCTCCTATTTAAAGAAAAATGACCAATCGTACAATACAAAAATGGATTC
>NW_021392089.1:0-201 GCF_001605985.2 Dendrobium catenatum
GGTGTGAGAAGGAGAGATCGAGTGTGAGAGAGGGCAGGAGAGCTTTTTTTTTTCGCCTCCTCCTGTCTCATCCCAACCGAGAGAGAGCGAATGAAAAATGGAGGCCTCGACTTCAATTAGGGCACCAAGCGGGAGAGGGTAGATCGGTGCCGTCCGATCAAGAATGCCGGATTAAAATTGGCTTGGAAAGTCAATCAAACT
>NW_021392090.1:0-272 GCF_001605985.2 Dendrobium catenatum
ACAAAAGAAATTTAGAATATATAGTATGAATTATTATTTAACTTTACTCATTACATTTATCTTTGTACATATTATACAATTATTTTTATAGAATCACAATAATATACTTGATTTCCGTGACACCTTCAGGATCAATATATAGTTCCACCTATTCTAACTCGATATGAATAAGACAATCTACTGATTTTTTTTGCTTTTGAACCCTTCTACATGTGTTTTCAAATGTTTTGTGTGTATATTAAAGTTTGCATGAGTTCTTAAGTGGGTTCTGG
>NW_021392091.1:0-223 GCF_001605985.2 Dendrobium catenatum
TTTTTAATACATGTATTATTGCAGCAGTAAAAGACCCTGAAATTGACGCAATAACTGATGATATTCTAAATTTAGTTGTGAACAACAATGAAGGAGATGTTGGTGACAGTTCAGTAGTTGGATGAACATCAGTTTATTTGCTGTTTAATTTTTCATTAATTTGATGTAATGAACTATTTCTATTCTTGGTTTGCTGAACTGAAAAAATAGTAAAAACTGCACA
>NW_021392092.1:0-250 GCF_001605985.2 Dendrobium catenatum
CTTCTGTCAGGTTGGGTCGACTACCTCCTTTGACTAACCAGAGACCACGATGGCTCGGGATGACGGAACCATGGGATCTTGATCGGGTCCATCATCCATTTCCCTATCATCCGCTTTAATTGCACGATGGTGCAATTTCTAATTTTAAATATCAAATCTCCAAATGTTTCAATCCTCTAAATTCCCAAATTCTCCAACCATTCCATACCCATACTGCTACTATATGCCAGATAACACGTATCTCTACGTA
>NW_021392093.1:0-292 GCF_001605985.2 Dendrobium catenatum
ATTTAAGGGAAAATTCTATAAGATGGTAGTGAGGCCTAAAATGCTTTATGGTGCTGAATGTTGGCCATTAAAAGAGAAGCATAATACTAAGTCAAGTGTGGCAGAGATGAGGATGCTCAGGTGGATGAGTGACTTTATCCTTAGAGATAGGATACGAATGAGCATATACGTGAAAAGGTTGGAGTAGATCCAGTAGAAGATAAGATTAGAGAGAGTCGCCTTAGATGGTTTGCTCACATAAAACGACAGCATTCTAATGACCCGATTAGGAGAGTAGAGGTATTAGATTTGA
>NW_021392094.1:0-861 GCF_001605985.2 Dendrobium catenatum
TCCTGATAGAGAAGCTCATCCATTGAGACATTCTCTATGGTAATCTTTTAATCCCGATCTCCCTAATTAGGTAGTTTGGTCAAGTGTGAAGGAAACCTTCACCCTAGTGGATCTCTACTGTTGGATTGAAGGTTTCATCTATCCTGATCCTCCCTATGAATTTTCATCAAAGTTTGCCAGTGGGATCGTCCGGATCATATCAGAGAAGGTTCACGATCTCGAGTTCGCGTAGGAGGTTGAAGACAAAGCCCTATGGTCCCAGGTCTTGGTTGCATCTGTGTTAAGTTTAATTTCAGTATCATTATTTTCTTAATTATTGTAATTATTACTTTATTTTAATTCTCCAGGACCTGGAATTTTGGGAGAAGGAATTTGGGCATGTCCCTAACATGCCCAAATTTTTCCTCCTCTGTTTGAAATGTCTAAGGGCATTAATTTCAATTTTGGGTTCAAGGGTCATGGTTTGACCCTTAAAATCCAAATTGAAACCATGACCTATCCAATGAGACTTAGGTTATGATTTTGTGTATGCTGATGATGTGTAGTATAGGGAGTTTAGAGCCATTGATTTTTCCCCAATCGAAGCTTAGGATAGCTCCCTAGGATTTTATCTAGGTGAGTTAGAGTTCACCTTAGGTGGCATGGTAAGCCACCTTAGGGTATTCCACTTGAGCCCAAATTTGGTGTGTTTAGACCTTGGGATCAGGTGATTCCATGGTCCAAATCGCATCAGATTTGGAGCCCATTTTGTTCACCAAATAGGAGCCACAATATTCCCTCTTAGAATCACCACTTTGGCCTTAATAAAATTCTAATAAATCAATTTTGATTCCTAAAATTCCCTAAAATACTCCTAATTGA
>NW_021392095.1:0-205 GCF_001605985.2 Dendrobium catenatum
TCATCAATGTCAGGTCCATGGTGTGGTTTTACATCAGCCGCCTAATGTGTTGCACCCTACGATAGCCTCGTGGCCCTTCGAGAGTTGGGGCACAGATATCATTGGGCCGATTGACCCTCCCTCTGCGAGGGGACATCGTTTCATATTAGCAGCGACTGATTACTTTTCAAAGTGGGCGGAAGCAATCCCCCTACGCAATGTAACA
>NW_021392096.1:0-1429 GCF_001605985.2 Dendrobium catenatum
TCTATCGGTCAGGTTCTAAATTTGCTCATTCGAGAATCGATCTCTCGTTTGGGTATTTCCTTTTTCTGGAAATCGATCTTCCAGTCAAAGTTTAAATTTCACCTTTTCGATAATCGATCTATCGGTCAGTTTCTAAATCCGGTCATTCGAGAATCGATCTCTCGTTTGGGTATTTGCTTTTTCTGGAAATCTATCTTCCAGTCAAAGTTTAAATTTCACCTTTCCGATAATCGATCTATTGGTCAAGTTCTAAATCTGCTCATTCGAGAATCAATCTCTAGTCTGGGTATTCGCTTTTTCTGGAAATTGATCTTCCAGTTAAGGTTTAAATTTCTCCTTTCCGATAATCGATCTATCAGTCAGGATCCTAAATCCATTCATTCGGGAATCGATCTCCAGTTTGAATACCCACCTTTATTTGGGAATTTATCTCCCATTTAAAGTTCAATTTCACCTCTCTGAGAGTCGATCTCTCAGTTAGGTCCACCTTCCTATTTGATCAAAATCAATCTTTCAATCAGGTCCTCAGCTCCTAAACATTATTGATCTACTTCGGTCAACGCCAACACATGTGATTTACTCTTCGAGTTCATCACACATGTTGGGGGTCCATTTGTCGACCTCATTTTTGTATGAGGTCTCTAATGGGATCCTAAAGCTAGCTCAGATTCAAGTCAATCCAATTCCAAATCAATTTCAGACTCAAGTCTCAGGTCCCAAGGCATGGTCCTAAAGACCTTTTCCATGGAATTTTTCAAAACCTCAAAACCTACTGAAATGAACTTTGATTCAGGCTCTATCAGTTTCACACTGATAGGGCATGTTTCTAGTATCAATCCTCCAAATTTAATCTCATTCTGAAATCTCTAACCCCAGAAACTAAATCAAATTCCAAAGGCTGTAAAACCTTCAAATATTTACAGCCTATGCCACTGGACATGTCATCTAGTGGATCATGACCCTGGAGCCTTCATCAAAGCTTCCAATCACTTCCAGACCATTAATCCTGATATGCTGATCAATAAACTGCATTTTTCTAGACTCATTTTAGCCCCCAGTGGTCATGATTCTAAAATGACCAAAATACCCCTATGGGGCTCAAATAGTAATTTCAAACCAAATGAGCTCCAAACTGAATGCAACCACATCCAACAAGTTTCAAATTATATTTCAATCCTATTGGACCCATTCCCAACCCTTGGGTCAATCTGGTTGACCAAGTAACCAGGGTTGACCTAAGAGGCCCTTTAAGGGTCCAAATAGGTGATTTGATTGGAATGACCTATTTGAGCCTTGAAACTACATCTATCAGACTCCAAATACAATTTCAAACTTGTCTAGCCCAGACCCACACCCCGGGTCAACCTGGTTGACTCAGTCAACCCAGTTGACCCTGTTAAGATAGTTGCTATTTGCATGCATTACATTT
>NW_021392097.1:0-341 GCF_001605985.2 Dendrobium catenatum
CTACTTTAACTATAAAATTAATTTCTTTTTTTTTTTTCTTATAAATATTTTCTTAATGATATATAAACTTCCTTTTGCTGCATAAAACATAGTATCAAACAGACCGAGAACAAAGAAGAAAAATAAGTGCTGATTTAGGTCTTGTTTGAGACAGCTTTCTTACTGCTTCTTAAAGCATTTTTTTAGTGCAAAAATTAAAATTTTTACATCAAAAAACCGTTTTAAGAAGCAGTAAGAAAGCCGCCCCAAACAAACCCTTAGTTGGAGCTTTATTCCGAAGTTACAAAAAGCTGCTCCATACTACTAAGTACATGCCATTAAAAGCTGCTGATAGACTAAGC
>NW_021392098.1:0-275 GCF_001605985.2 Dendrobium catenatum
ATATGAAGTATTTAAATTATTTAGAATACTAACATTATTGCTTTTACAACTCATTTTTAATTAATGCTCTTGTTAATTAAACAATGAACTCTTAAGCACTTCTTAATCCTTTTAACTTGCAACTACCTTCAATCCATTATGATTAATTAAGGCTTTATAAAGATAATATCTAAACTTTTTTTTTTTTAAAGATAATATCTAAACTTATTATTATTATTATTATTTTTTTTTTGTTCTAAATATATGTGAAGGATGAACTACACCAATCGCTCATT
>NW_021392099.1:0-499 GCF_001605985.2 Dendrobium catenatum
ATCGCCTTCCTCTAGGACTGCCCCCAGCAAGGAAGATCCCCCGACCCCTGTTGTGAATCCGGTTGTTGTTGATGTTTTGGTAGAAAACAATGTGGTTAATATCCCAAATTTAAACATTCCCACTTCAGAACTCTCTGCTTCCTCTACCTCGCTTTTGGTTTCGCCTCAGAAGCCATCGAACGATATTAATTCTCCCAACAAATTCGAAATTCTTAGTTCTCAAACTGATATTGATATGTATGAACATATGGCCTCCTCTTCAGATATTGTTGGGAATGCTCTCAAGCAGCCAGGAAAGGGGAAAAAACAAGCTACGTCAGACATCTCTAAGAAATATACTAAGGGAAAGCAGAGTAAAAAATCCCAATCCCTTCATATTTCATGATGTTTTTCCCAACCATTGGTTCGTGGAATGTTCGGGGTTTTAATCACGCTGAGAAAGTTCTCAGCTGCAAACGTCTTATTAAATCTTTTAAGCTTGACATGCTTTGTCTTTTGG
>NW_021392100.1:0-1096 GCF_001605985.2 Dendrobium catenatum
AAAGGATTCATGTAGCCGACCCCACATAGTGGGACAAAGGCTTGATATTGTTGTTGTATTAAAAGCCAGTGAGCCAACCTTCAAGTATTGTCAATTGTTTGCTCGTCTCTTCCAAATCTTCTATCTGTTTGAGTTGAAGTTAAAGAAAATCATCTTCTCCATATCACTAGACATATACTAATTATTTGTGATCTTCTTTATTCTTATGTGGATAACCAACATCACTTTTAGCTTGTGTTAGTGTTCAATAGTGTAGGTAAAGAATCGCAGTAGGTGAAATGGATTATTTAGAAAGATATACATTTAATTATTCTTATTTGTTGGTGTTCATTGTAGGGGATGATGATATTTAACACTTTTTATTTAGCTAAAAACACGTTTAGAAATGGTTGTACTTAACATTCCTTAGCATTCTATTCTTCTATTGTAGTTCTTTGGTTCCCTTTGACATGAAAGTTAACAAAATTATGTAGTTTTATCCCATTTAACATTTTATTCCTTTTTGGATTCAAAAGCTACACTCAATGAGCCATAATCATGTATTTAATATGAGTGCAACTGATTGATGTAACTGGATGCAATTAAATGTATTTATTATTAGTGCAATTGATCGTTGTAGTTTATTTCCATATATAAGTGGAGCCAGTTAACTATATTTCTAAAAAATAATTATTTTAACTATTATCTATTTAATTCTTGGCTTTCTTAAATCCACAGGTACTGCTTGGTTTGTAGCAAAGTTTTTTTTTCAACTTTAATATGAAGAGGTTTCCCATTAATATCAATTTTTAAAGATAATGATGGTGTAGAGCTAAACATTTATAATGTTACTTAAATATGTAGTGATAAAATTGGTTTTGTCCAATATATCTGTTTTTAAAAGCATTTTCTGCAACCAGGATAGCCTTATACATCTTCTTAGCAATCACAGTTAGTGAAGAAAAACAAAAGAATTATGTAGATATCAATAGAACAACCCTTATTAGAAGTGTTGCTGTCAGTAATCATTTTACCATGTTCTTGGCAATTGTGCAGTAATCACTTTTAAATTTTGAATATTTAAAATAATTATTTATCAAGATATTAAGCTCAACAG
>NW_021392101.1:0-1142 GCF_001605985.2 Dendrobium catenatum
CTTTTGGGTGATTCAAGAAATGGTAATTGGGACAGTCAGAGGAAGACGAGATTCTAATGATGAGATGACTGCACTTGCTAGAGCTTGACGTTTCATGAAGACAGGTGATACCAATTTTGGTGAGGGAAGAGTGAGTGAAACGAGCTTCAGATTTAGCCCATTTATAGATTTTTAAAAATATAGTACAGTACTATCGGTGATCGTACAATATAATGGGAAATAATGTCGTCTAGATGAACGATTGGAAAAAGGTGGTCAATTCGTATAGTACGATCAGAAGGATTTCAATTGTCCTAAGGGTCACCAGTATGACCTTTAATGAAAAGTGTCGTACAGTACAAACATGTGTTCGTATAGTACAAATCACCTATTATATCATACATACCCCCTTTAAGTCTTCCTCATCCTTTTTGCTGACGTGGATTGTATAGTATGAAGAGGAGATATCATACAGCACGATGTGCAATAATATCATACCAAATAGAGTTAATTCATCCCAATCCATTACTGATGAGGATCATATAATATGAAGAGGAGATGAGAAATAATATCATGCCAATCAGATTGAATGAGTAGCCATCTGTATCGTATAGTATAATGCGTGTCATACAATATGATATAGATAGATGAATTTGAGGCTGGGTTATAATTTATGTAGTTTTGATATATCATATAGTATGAATGTGGATCGTACAGTATGATAAAGAAAATCTTAATTCTTTGAGTTTTATGTGGTGAGTATGTGATGATCAGGAATAGCCTTAGAAGAATTTTTTTTTTTGAATTCTGCATTAATGGCCATGACACCAAGTATTATGCTAAAAGTGCTTAAGGTGTCATAAGCTAGTGGTTTCGTAAAAATGTCTGCCAATTGATCTCCTATAGCTATGTGATATAATTCTCTTTCTCCTTTAGCTACATGATCTATTGGATTTTTAGAAATGTAAATTTCACTTGTGTTATCACACATGATTGGGATGGTTCCTACGGGTAATCCAAGATCAAGAAGTTATTGTTTCAACCATAATATTTGTGTAACACAACTTCCTACTACAACAGCTGTGGAGAGGGCTACCGAATTTTTATTCCTACTAGATCAAGAAAATAAAGATTATCCTATGAATTAGTAGGTACCAGACGTG
>NW_021392102.1:0-374 GCF_001605985.2 Dendrobium catenatum
CAGTTCTGATGCAAAGTCGTAGGCCCATCGCCTATTCCAGCCAGGTGTTGACTGCCAGAGCTAGGCTGAAATCAGTATATGAAAGAGAATTGATGGCCATCGTTTTGGCAATCCAGAAGTGGCGACCCTACCTACTGGGAAGGCATTTCATTGTCAGGACAGATCAAAGAAGCCTGAAGTACTTGTTGGAACAACGCATGGTGACGGAAGAACATCAGAGGTGGTTGTCCAAGTTACTTGGGTACGACTTTGAGATTCAGTATCGGCCGGGGGCAGAGAACAAGGCGGCAGATGCCTTGTCCAGATGCATGGGGGAGTTGCAGACAGTGGCCCTGTCTGTCCCGTTAATGCTGGATTGGGAAGCTATCCGAGAA
>NW_021392103.1:0-326 GCF_001605985.2 Dendrobium catenatum
AGGGAACCAACAAGAACCCGATAGCAATGGTTGCCAACAAGCTGTACCACTAGATAGCTAGCATGTTCGCTGCATCATTGCCCATTCTAAAAATCTCGGCCACACCCACCAGGCTAATGAAAAACAAGCGCAAATCGACATCTATAGCAGCAAAATAGAGGAAGCCCAAAAAAGCTTATTTGGATTTCCGACAATGACGATTTCTAACCAAGGTAAAATCATCATCATTCACCTGCACCTTATACGAATCTTGACCACCCACAGAATCAGCAAAAACCACCCAATCTCCATCCATACTAACAGGGTAGGCTTTCAACCAATTTAAG
>NW_021392104.1:0-298 GCF_001605985.2 Dendrobium catenatum
AAAGATATCATAATAAGCATGAAGAAATTTACCATTTATATGTAAATGCAATAAAAGAAAGATTAACTATTATTTATAAAAACTTCCATTCCACCTACCTCAATCCGTGTCCCCATTTCGTTTCTTCGGCCCGAAAGCATGAAGAGGGGGAGATGGACGGTAGAGGCGACGGGCAAGAGAGATCGGGCGGCTCCAGCGGCAGTTTCCGACGGCCAAACTTGGGGAAAATCGTATGGGAGACTAAGGGAAGTGAAATATATAAAATCGTGTGGAGGGAAAGAGTTGATTGGACAAACGA
>NW_021392105.1:0-487 GCF_001605985.2 Dendrobium catenatum
TATCATCAAAATCATAAACCATAGATCCGTAACAGGATCATAATGATATTTATTGCAATAGCAACAAATACATTCCTCTCAAAATAAATCCAAAACAATTTTTTAAAATTGCTCGAGCACACGGTAACTCACAAACTGCTAATTTTTGTTAGAATTGCTATAAAATTCCCTCCCACAAAATCCCAGACTAACCCCGGATCATCGGGGGAAATTATTGGGTTCGAACACCGGACGCCGTCCGGAGCCAATGAAAATGTGCCACATCACCCTCTACTAAGTACTCAACTCAGTACTGAGCAGTACCGAGCTCAGTATGCTCGGTGCTGTGAAGTACCAAATGATAAGATGTGTCTGATGTCCGAACCCAATAATTTCCCCTGGATCAGTATACACTTTATTTCGGCTTTTCCAAGTACCATAAACTAATGAGCAACTTCCAACAAAATAACAAAATTAGCACATCTACATGTGAAATACCTCTCTAATA
>NW_021392106.1:0-371 GCF_001605985.2 Dendrobium catenatum
GACCTTAGAAGGTTGGAATTCTACCTAAACTCAGAATCGATAAGAAGACTCCTATTTGAGGAAATCTACACTTAGCATTTGGTACTAAGATTTGCATTTGACTTTCATTTGGAGAAAAATAAATTTAAACTTTCCTTTTGGGGAAAGAAAAAAAGATGAACTTGAACTTTCTTTCATTTGGAGAAAGAAAAAGATGAACTTGATTTTCCTTCTCTTTTATTTTGTTTAGAGAAAATTGAATTTTCTTTCCTTTTGGGGAAAGGTGAATTTTCTTCCCTTTTGGGGGAAATAGAAAGATTTGAAATCTTAGACCAAGGTTTTGGTAATCCGGACCAAGTCCACAACCGGATCGGAAGAACATTTCTGCTTGG
>NW_021392107.1:0-359 GCF_001605985.2 Dendrobium catenatum
TGCTCGATGACGTTAACCTATGTGGAAGAGGTCGGGAGAATCCACCAAGGATATAAGACCTATCCGAGGTTGTGAGTCAGAGCCTTGCTCGATGACGTTAACCTGTGTGGAAGAGGTCGGATCGAATCCCCCTGGGATTGATCAACTAACGATTGAACAATAATCATCCACTGCTCAAAATTAAAGTTCAAAACTTAACGAAGTCTTTACTGCCATTAAACGAAGAACATTGCTCCCGAAAACAGTTTAGGGGAGAATGAAATTAGAAACACCACAAACAAAGTCCGAAATTAAAGACATATACAGTAAGCAAAAGACATAAAACATTCTAAAACAAACGACACGATCACGCTCTACTG
>NW_021392108.1:0-215 GCF_001605985.2 Dendrobium catenatum
GGGGGGGGGGGGGGGGGCAAATTTATAAATAACTGTTGGCATATATGTGGGGGTTCAACCTGAATAACCGTTGATCCTCCGAAAAAAATTTTGATTTACTATTTCTCTTTGTATTTGGTTCATCATTCCCAAACAATAACACATCTACACAATGTATTTAATTATATTATGGTCAATTGCCTAAAGATCATAGTATTTTAATATTTTTTAGGGGG
>NW_021392109.1:0-1147 GCF_001605985.2 Dendrobium catenatum
TTCTGAGCGACGGCGCCACTGAATTTCAGGTTCTTGACTTGGAATGAGTATTTCTTCGATCTGCGGACTGCGATCGAAGTGAACTTCCTCTTTAGCTGAAGTAGGAGAATGACAGGATCTCCTGGAAGACTCTCCAGGATGTCGACCGTCGATACGATTGTCGTCATTATGAGCCTTCTTTTGGACCCATTTCTGACGAGTTCTGTTGGCAGGGGCGGATCTCCGGGAGACTGTTCTGGATGTCACGCCTGACTTATCTCTTTCTTCAAATATCTTTTCATTTCGAGGTTTTGGCCTCCAGACTTGTTTGCCCTTCCACCGGGACCTTTCGGCGATGGATCCCCGAACATATTGTTCAGTTGTCACGCCCCGATGCTCACCGCGTGGAGCTTGTCGTTGGAAATCTCTTCTTTCAACTATTACAGCAGATGATAGTCTATCCCTGGGAGGGGTTCTTCGGGCCTCAACAATCAGTGGCCTCTTGAACTTCTTTTTCATTAAGCCCATTTCCTTAACTGTCTTCAAAACTCGGTGTACCCGGGCAGACAGGCGTTCAGGCTCTCGTATCTTCTGAGGGGCTGGAACTTCAGGCTGGCGCTCCCAAAAAGATTGTTTAAGCTCACCAGAAGAGCTGTTTCTCTTTACCCATTTCAGATTGGAGAACTTGTTTTGAGTGGGAATATTAATTTCTGGTTCTGGCGCTGGCAGATTGGAGGGATGGACTGAGAGTTGTTGATGCTGAGCTCGGAGCTCAGCATTCATCTTCCTTCTTTGCCTCCTTGTAGGCCTTTCTTCAGATGAGGAGGCCTCAGCATCGTATTTCCCAGGCGCAGATAACCTGGTTGGCAAAGTAGTGGTGCTTGCAGTCACCACGGATATTTTTCCACCATTCACAATTCTCCTAGTGGTCAGGGCTTCAGGCTGTGATAGCCTCTCGAATACAGAAATTCTCTCACGAGAATTTTCAGCAACATGTCGTTGTGCCGGCAGATGCACGCGACGGGTGACAGCTTCATCAGCATTGAGTCTTCTGGCAGACTCCTCAACATTCCTACCATTTACAGGAATGACGACATTCCTTGCAGCAATCGCCGGGAAGTCAACGCTACCGAACTGGATGGTAGCTCCGGCATTTCCGGTCTCAATA
>NW_021392110.1:0-289 GCF_001605985.2 Dendrobium catenatum
TTGATCCTCCTCCTCATGCAGCTTGTTTGCTTCGTCTGTGATTTGAAAAATATGATTTCCATTCCTTCTAGCCGTGGCAAAGCTACGAAAAAGGTTGGAATTTGCATCACCTTCCTCATGCCACCTAACCTTAGCTCTTTGGTTCCACCAAGTAGAAAGTCTTCTCAAAGTAACATTATGTTCATGTACTTTGTTTCTAAGTTCAAAAAGATCATCAGCAGACCAACTAATATTCAATGCTTCCTTATTTTACAAATCAAGGATCTCCTTCTTCAGTTTCTCTTTTAAC
>NW_021392111.1:0-212 GCF_001605985.2 Dendrobium catenatum
GATACTGTGTCTAGGCAATTTCTAATTGACAGGCTTGAAGCTAAAGGCTTTCCTACAATTTTTATTTCTTGGATCCAGGCTTGTATTTCTGAGGTTCATTTCTCGGTCCTCATTAATGGCTCTATGGAAGGTTACTTTACCTCATCCTCCGGATTGAGACAGGGGTGCCCTTTATCCCCTTATTTGTTTACTATAGTCATGGATGGTCTGTC
>NW_021392112.1:0-775 GCF_001605985.2 Dendrobium catenatum
GGAGGATAGTAGCTTTTGTTTTGATAAGGGCAGTTAGTCCCTTGACTTTTTGGTTGTAATAGCACTTTGATGAATGCAAAAGCAGAATTTCGGCTCTCTCCCTCCCTCTCCCTCTTAAAATTCATCTCTCCCTCTCTCTCACTCTCCTCTCTCTCTCTCTCCCCTAGCTCTCTATCTCTTTCTCTCTCCCTCTCTCTCTCTTCCCTCTCTCTCCCTAGCTCTCTCTAGCTCTCTGTCTCTCTAGCTAGCTCTTTTTTCCTAGCCCCCCCCTCTCTCTCTCTCTCTCTTCTTCACTTCTCTCCTCCTCTCTCTCTCCCCTAGCTCTCTCTCCCTCTCTCTAGCTCTCTCTCTATTACAAACTCTCTCTATCTCTAGCTCTCTCTCTCTCTCTCTTTCTCTCTTTCCTAGCTCTCTCTCTATATCTCTCTCTCTCCCTAACTCTATCTCTCTCTCTCTTTCTCTCTCTCCATATCTCTCTCTCTTTCTCTCTCTCCAGCTCTCTCTCTCTCTCTCGTTCACTCTCCCTCTGCCTCTTAAAATTCATCTCTCCCTCTCTCTCTCCCTCTCTCGCAATCTCTCTCTCACACCAAATCTCTCTCAATCTCTCTCTCTCTCTATATATATATATATATATATATATATATATCTAGCTCTCTCTGTCTATCTCTCTCTCCCACTCTCTCTCTAGCTCTCTCGCCCTCTAGCTCTCCCTCTCTCCCTAACTCTCTCTAGCTAGCTCTCTCTCTTTCTCTCTCTCTCTCTCTCTTCTTCTCTT
>NW_021392113.1:0-213 GCF_001605985.2 Dendrobium catenatum
ATCACCATCGATGGACTTTACATTACTTTTATTTTAAAAAAAATAAAAAAAATTCAAATGTATTTATTTTATTCTAATCCAAACAACATTGAAGTATTCCTTTTATATTGCATTCATTCTTTAGTCAATCAAACAACTCTTTAGTGAAAAAAAAAAAAGAGATGAAATATTTTTTACTCAAGAAATTATTTGATTGGATTTTAATAAATTAAA
>NW_021392114.1:0-850 GCF_001605985.2 Dendrobium catenatum
AGTAGCTGACTAAGTATTAAATATGCGTATAAATATTTATATGGAACATACATGATCAAATGATAGCCCGTCAAATCTGCTTATTATGTTAAATTCTCAAGAGAATGTGATATTGTTATTAGTCATATAAATTATTGCTTTTTATATAACCAAAAATGTAATATAGAACATAAGAGATTTGATTGTGAGGATCATTCTTGTTAACATATTGGTGCTTATGCTCTTATTATGGCAAAGTTTCTTTGTGACAATTATCATCATCTAGGGATGTCAATTTTTGACACGACCTGAAAATCTGACTCGAATCTAATCTGAAAATTTCGGATTAGACCAGACCCGATTTCGAAATAGGATCGGGTTTTGGTTGACCCGGACATCCAAAAGCGACCCGATTGGCCCAAATTCAGCTCTCTCGCTCACAAGTTTCACCTCGCTGTCCCGGACTGCGCCAGTTCTGCACTTTGCCTTGCCAGCTTCTACACTCGCCTAACCCAACCCCGATTCGCCCCTCCCCCTCTCCAACGCACATGTCTGCACTCGCCTCACCATCTCACCTCACCTCACCTTGTCGTCATGCACACTGGTCTTATGTCTGCACTCGCCTGGGTAGCGGCAGCTTTGGCCTCGTTGTCCCATGCCGCGCTAGTTCTGGCGTTTGGTTCCAACGCCTTCTTCGGCGATATTTTTTCGGTCGGAAGTCATGATAGCTGAGCGCCTGAGATCGCCGTTCGATTCCAATGCCTCCTTCGACGACGTTCCTTCCGGCCGAAAGTCACGAAAGGTGAGCTCACTGCAACTAACGCCTCCTTCGAAGACGGATTGGCAGGTCGTGTTGGGTTAACCCGAGTTC
>NW_021392115.1:0-960 GCF_001605985.2 Dendrobium catenatum
TTTGAAAATTTTAATTATTTTTAATTAATTAAATTAATTAAATATTTAATTTTAATTAAAATTAAATTAATCTTAAATTTAATGTCAAACCAAAAAAGTTTTAATTTTCTTTGATTAAGCGTTCAATTTTATAGAGTTTGATATATTATTAATAATTTTTTAGGTTTAAGTTAGATTTATTATACTTTTTGAAAATTTTAAGGCTTAATTAAGGGTTTAGGATTAAGTAAATTAATTTAGGGACTTCATGATTTTTCAAATTGCTGAAATATTTTCTATGGGCATGACGATGAGATTATAATATAATTGTTCAAAATTTAAGTCAAAAAAATATAATTCCTTAATTTAAAATAATAAGTTTTGTAAATACATCTATTGTCCTTATGATTCACGAGTTTTAATAGTGTTTGAAATAATATCTTACTAAACCTTGACTTACAAATGAATACATAAATAGATTATGTCTGAATAGGAGACTTTAGGCTAAGTACCGTTATGTGAACCTTAGCATGTAAGATTAAAATAAATAACTAATTGAATTAAAAATAATTTTAAAATTGCATATTAATCTATTCATGATTAATGAACACACCCCATTAACTGCTATTTAAATAGATAATTCTATGTTGACATCAAAGGATCTCCAGAGAAGTTCGGATTAATACATATAATTTTAAAAATAGATTTAATTATATTTTAACCTATATACAAAATAAGGTTTGAAATATATTAAAAAGATCAACAAATTATTTTAAATATTAGAGAGTCCCTAATCATTTAAAAATTTAAAATAAATTTTAATTTGAAAAATTAATATAATATTTAATATTAAATTAAAATAAACGATTCAATAATTCAAATTAATAATTTTAATTTTTTGCAAATAGATTTTAAATTAATAATTCCTAATTTTTAATAATTTAAGGTAAATTAATTTAAATGATTAAGATAAATTATATA
>NW_021392116.1:0-230 GCF_001605985.2 Dendrobium catenatum
CATAAAATGATAAATTTTTTTTATACTAATAAGTAAATAATATAAAACATAAAAAAACACAAGATATGAAGTGAAATCAAAATATCACAATAAGAGGAAGTAAAGCTATTTCTCCTTTGCCAATAAAACCTAAACTCCAACCACGAAGAAGAAGAGCTTTCACCGGTCGATCGAAGGAGACTCCAGCCCAACTCGCGGTAAAAGAGAACTCCAAGCAAGAGGTGAAGAGA
>NW_021392117.1:0-1366 GCF_001605985.2 Dendrobium catenatum
AACGTAGGATTGTTAAGGGTCTAGGATTTTTAATATAGGGGCTGTTTGGTTGCCTGAATTAGGAGTGTAAAGTAAAACAAATACATTTATTTACTAAATTAGGTTGTTTGTTTAATTTTGAGCGAAATAAAAGGAACCCATCCGATGCATTAGGCGTGTAATAAGGAGGCTGTTTTGCGGGAATTAGAAACCCGCTCGTATCGAGCGGGTTATAAATTCGCTAGACGAAGATTTTTAGTTGGCGTCGTTGCTGTTTGGCTTCATTGCTTCGCAGGTGGTGTAAGATTGCACGAGAGGTTTCTTCGGCTCCTTCGTTCTTCTCAGACTTCGCGCGACGACAACGTTCCCTTTGCCTGTCTGATCGGAAGTTGCGCCATTTTCATCGGAGGTAAGGACGGGAGCTCGAGTTCGCATCATCGTCGTTGCTGTTCGACTTCGGTATAAAGTCAAATTTCACATAGCATAACTCTCTTTACTGGAGTGTTGAGCACTTACTCATGGTGGAGAAAGGGGGAAAGGGGTATTCTCAACCCAAAGGAAAGACGCTCAAGAAATCAATAGCGACGAAGCCAGGTAAAGAACAATCTGTTCGTCTTTGATACCCACTGCTTTCCCTTGAGTTCCCGTGAGAAATTTCAGAATGTGGTGGGATATGCAGATTCTCGGCTTTGGCTTTAGCGGTGGTCTCAAGGCTTATTTTTAAGCCAATCATTAGGGTTTTGGATTTGAGATTTTGGATGAGCTGGGAAATTTTCTTGTAAATGTGCCTTATTGAGTTATCGCCCGTCGCATTTGGTTTGAAGTACTTAACGGGGGCCTTTATATTTTCTTTCTTTTACATCCTTGTCATGCAAATTCGTGATTTGGTTTTCAGAAAGGTTAACGGAGGTCTGCTGCTAAGTTTGAAGAACATAGTTGCTAGTTGGGAGTGCAGCGGCTGATGTTTATCATTTCTTTGGCCATACTGGGATTTCATTTTGACTGTTTATTTTAAAAAATAATTGCCAGTTGTTTTTCGTAGTTGATTATTTACATAATAATCATGTATGCTATAGCTTCCCAACTGCTTATGCTTTTAACTCTGGCGGTATTGAGGTATATTTTTTGGAAAAGGGGGGTACTTCATACTTGCATGCAACTATGCAACAGAGGATTTAGTAAATCTTGCTCAAGTAACTCTTGTAAAAATGGATTTTGTAAATCCTGAGGTTTTCTAATTTAAGTTCAATGTTAAATAATAATAAGTCATTTGGTACATTTACTATACTACTGAACCATATTTATGCAGTTTATGAGCTAAAAAAGTAAATATGTTATCAATTATATTGCCTCCAATTATGTCAATTCATGTTTGCACTTTAATTAG
>NW_021392118.1:0-276 GCF_001605985.2 Dendrobium catenatum
AGAGAGAAAGAAACCTTGAGGAAAATCTTATTACAACGTATTATAATACATAAATATTGTTTGTCATATTTTCGTACAATTGAAAGTAGGCTATTGATTCATCAAGTTGGGTCCTTAATGGGATTCTATCTATAGTTGATTATAGGATAAGTTGAGATAATTCTGTCCACTTAGATTCACATTACAATATGAAATTTCATCTAAAAAGTAGTTCATCGAGATACCCGAGCTATCTATGCTTTGCATAAAACCAATATTGATTGGAATTGATGCAGA
>NW_021392119.1:0-592 GCF_001605985.2 Dendrobium catenatum
TGATTGTGCCTCTTCCTAAAGTTGTGTGATGCATGCTGTGTTGGGGGTTTACTAGGATGGCCTAATGTGAGTGATGTAATTTCATTTTTTAGTTCTTTTATTCTCTCACTAAATGTTTTATTTTGAGCTGTTAATCCATCAACTTCTACTAATAGCAAGTGCTCACTATGATCTACTTCTAATGCAAGTTTGTCTAGTCTATGAAAAGCTTCTTCTAGTTCAACATGAGTAGTTTTCAAGGTTTCATGCTCTTCAGTTAGTTCAATATGTTTCTTATTTAATGCATCATACTCATCAAGAAGTAACATATGATCTCTATCTAAATCAGCATTTTCTTTAAACAAGTTAGCATGCTCGGTTTGTAAAGAACTAAATTCAACATTAAGCTTAGCATGCATCTTTTTTAATTTCCTATATGAGTCATGAATATTATCAGAAATAAGCAATAATTCTTCATATGAAAGTTGACATACCTCATCTTGATCCGATTGATCAAGGTTATCATTAGCCATAAGACACAAGTTAGTTACCTCCTCCTCTGATTCTTCTTCTTAAGATTCTGAGGCAGAGTCGGCCCAAAAAGCTTTCTGTG
>NW_021392120.1:0-282 GCF_001605985.2 Dendrobium catenatum
CTAATTAATCAAAAATTTTATATAAATGCTACAGGTGCTCCAATTGCTTAGCCCCCAAATAAAAAGAGTGTGGCCAAGTATGGCTAATTAATTTAATTTAAATGCGAATATATAACTGCTTGGGATGATTTTTATATAAACTACTTAGGATAACCCTGCAGGTGGTCTAGAATTTTTTTTCTTTCTATGAAATGTAGTATAAATGTAAATGTGTTTGGAAAGTATTATAAATTGTGAAAATGATTTTGAAAATGGGATATCACATCCAATTTGGAATTCAAA
>NW_021392121.1:0-296 GCF_001605985.2 Dendrobium catenatum
GTTCATCGGGCAAATCATCATTTAGTGGAGAATCGGCAGGGATTCGGTGTGCAGCGAGGAAATCTGCCAAGGCCTGTCCTTTCACCGCCTTCTGTGGCATGTATATGATTTCAAACTGCAATAACAATACTGCCCACCTGGCTAAACGACCTGTCAACGCTGGTCTTGTCATCAAGAATTTCAGCGGATCGATCTTTGATATCAGGGTAATTTTATGGGATAGCATGTAGTGGCGGAGTTTCTGAACTGCAAAAATTAGCGCCAAACAATGCTTTTCAATAGGAGAATAACGGCTT
>NW_021392122.1:0-467 GCF_001605985.2 Dendrobium catenatum
AAACAACAAACATAAGCAAAACATAACTAAAACAAATACTAAAATAAACACTAACATAACAAAACATTTAAAGCTAAACACAAGTACAACAAACACAAAGAAATTCATCTCTCATTCTCTATTCTTCTAGAGGAGGAGGAGGAATGCCACCAAAAAGGTTGAAGTAGGAGGCCATCAACATTACATTGGTATTGATTTCATGTACTTCAATTCTGATGCTACCAATGTCCTATTGTTGCTGCATAAGTTGAGCATCAAGTTAATTTTTTTTTTTTATAAATATGAGTCTCTAGTCTATCAAATTTTTCAATCAGATTCTGATAATCTGACTGAGGTGCAGAATTTTGCTCTCCTTCTTAAGCACTGGCATGGGCTTTCCCTTTTTCCTCCTTGAAAATTGATCTGAAAGAAGCATCATTGTAGTAAACTAGCTCTTCGTATTCATCATCAGGATGCACTAAGTTATA
>NW_021392123.1:0-3515 GCF_001605985.2 Dendrobium catenatum
AAACTTGTTCTATATTCAATACATCAAATGCCGCAGTAGCCAGAGCTAATATTGACCTTCCAAAATTGTTTTGAATTAGTTCCAGGTGATCTTCATGGAGATACAAATTAATTTCAATGTAACTGATTAGTTCCACAAGGTCTTTGCCAAAAATCTTATTTAGTTCCTCAATATTCCAACTACCTTCTGAAATGAGAGAATTTACCTTCCCCATACCTCCATTGATGTCTTCAGGTACCACAAATGTAGGCCACCTATTTATGATTTTATCCAAGATCTAGGTATCATCAAGGATATCAATTGACTCACCATTGGTAACACACCACCTGACTATTGGTTTGAGAAACTTCCCTCCATCTATGATTAATTTCCAAGCTGGTGAGTTAGTTTTTCCTCCCAACACTAATGTCCCAAATTGAACCATACTTTGGGTATAAGAATTTATGCAGCAGGGAGTCTTTGTCATGAGTGTATTTCCATGCCGATTTATCCCTTAGTGGGACAACCTTTCTTGAACAAGAATGCAAACCACGTCCACCATTCTCCACTGGTTCACACATTGTATTTTGACTCACATAATGGATGCCTAATCCACCATTCTTTTTATTCCATATGAAACTTTTATAAAGTTTATCGATCTCATTTAATAAACACTTTGGAATCAAAGAAAGTGTAGCAGTATAGAAAGTCGGATAAGAAAGCAACACTGTCTTCACAAGGGTGATCCTTCCAGCTAATGAAATAAATTTTCTACCCCAAGTGTTCAACATTTTTAAAACTTTATCAATTATGAACTGGAAATCTATTCTTACAAGCCTCCACAAAGCAATCTTGATCCCAAGATAATTGAATTCCTTTACCACTTTAAATCCCATGATCTGTGATATAGCTCTTTTTCTTCTCCTTCTAACAGAATTCCCAAACAAAATCACTGATTTACTACCATTCACCTTTTGCCCTGTCCAACCACAGAAGTCATTCAAAATGCCTTTAATCTTCTTAACCGTCTTCAACTTAGCTTCAGAGAAGATTATAATATCATCTGCATAAATCAAATGCGATATCTTTGGGCCATTTTAGCTAACCTGGATGCCAATAGACTCATTCCTCAAAAAAGCATTAGACATTAATTGAGAATAGAAAATAAAGATAAATGGCGATAAAGGACATCCCTGTCGAAATCCACTTTTAGAATTTATCCAACTTTTAATTAATAATGAAAAGGAAGGATCTCATACACATTCCATTTTTAATTTAGAAAAGAGTATAGGGAATCCAAACTACTTTAAGGCTTTCCTTAGAGTCGACCATCCCATGGAATCATAAGCATGTTCCATATATATTTTAAAAGAGACCAAAGCTTTATTGGATTTAGAATACCTGAACTTGTGAAATACCTGATAAGCCAAGAGTGCATGATTAGATAGAGATCTCCCTATGATAAAAGCCACTTTCTCTTTAGAAATTAGTTTTGGAATGATTACAGACATTCTGCTCAACAACACCTTGGCTGCTATTTTGTAAATAGTGTTGCATAAGTTGATCGGTCTATAATTTAAAGGAGTAATGGAACTGCTTACTTTGGGAATTAAAACTATAAGAGTTTATTTCCAACTTCTACACATTTCAACCGTAAGAAAAAAATATTGAAGAGCATTCCACAAATCATTCTTTATAATGGTCCAATAACTCTTAATAAAAGAGTATGTTATGTTGTCAATACCTGGAGCAATGTATCTTCCTATTTTCTTGATCATGTTCTCTACTTCAACCAAAGAAAGTCTTTGTTCAATAGCTTTATATCATCCTCCTCCAAACAATTCCACTGGTTTGGCACCCGTCCAAATCACAGCTTCTTTCACGCCAATTCACTTTAAAGAAATTCATAAAGATTTATTCAATTCAATCTTGTTCCTCTTATATACTTCCATCTCACCTTTTATGAAATTAATGAAGTTCGAATTACTTCTTACACTAGCAAATGACTGAAAAAATCTTGAATTACAATCTCCCTCCAACATCCATTTAGCCTTTGCTCATTGTTTCCACTAAGTGGTTAAACAAGCTAAAGTCAAATTTAACTTGTTTATTTTAGATTTGAGTAACCAAATCTCTTCCACCAAGAGGTACCCTTACTCTGCTTCTTTTAATTGAAGGTCCAAAATATCCTTCTTGAGATTTTCCTTTTGCTGATTTAAAAACTTCATTTTATCTCTACTCCAATAGAATAAAGACATAATAGCTCTATTCATTTTAAAGTTCAGAATTTGAGAATAACTTCCATAAGTCTTCATATTCCTAGCATTCCTCACAACCACAGCAGATGCAGGAAACGAAGCTCATATGTCCTCAAATTTGATAGATTTTTTTACCCTTGAACATGCTTAAAATAGATTTAACATAACATGACAGTAATCCGAAGCTCCTCTTGGTAGGTTCCTAACTTCCAAATGATGAGACAAGCTTAGTGCCGACAAATTCACAAAACATCTATCCAACCTTTCCAGTATACGATCAGCACCAGTCTTGTTATTAGACCAGGTATATTTTGGCTCAACAAAACCAACCTCATGAAGTTCATTACAAGTTAAGAAAGACTTCATTTCTTTTGAGACCAAGGAGAAAGAAAATCTTCTTCCCCCCTCTTATCCTCCTTCGAAAGTAGACAGTTGAAGTCATCACCCATCACCATAGGCATATCAGTACCAGAATACGTTCCAAGTTTTTCCCAAAGATTCCTTCTTTTATAAACATTTGTACTACCATAAATGGTAGCTACCCTCCATCTTCCTTTATTAGGTACATCCAACTCACCATAATTAAATTGAGAAGAATAATCCAACACTTTGAATGAAGCAATATTGCTCTTCCAAACCACCATAATCCCTCCTGAAAACCCTTCCGATGGAACTTGGAAAAATCCAATCCAGTGCCTATTAAGGAAATTATATCCCTATCACCAATGGAAGCCATCATGGATTCTAACAATCCACAAAAAAGACATCATGTTCCTTCACAACCTCCTTGAGGTATAGATAAGATTCCTCTTCCTATCTCCTCTACAATTCCAAAAAACTATTGAAGCCATTAATGGGTAAGAGGGGAAGAGTTCCCCACCTTCTCCCTTAGATCACCATACATCCTTCTACTCATGGTAACCAATTTGATTGGACCTAGCCCTTTCAATTGTTTGACACCTTTTTTTTAATAGTAGAAGAACTCCCATCAATGATATTTAGCTCCTCATTCGATTCACCAGTAAGAATCATTTTATCAACACCTCATTTAGATTACTTGATAACACAATTTCTACGGGCCATCTCCGCATCAACAATCTCCCCTTCCTTCACAACAGCATTTAATACATCAAATTTATTCTTATTAAATAAAATTCCAGTAGAATTTGGATCCATACCTTGAAAAGTTCCTGCAACCATTTGAAGATCCAAATTGTTATGTGCCTCCCCAACATCTATAGCCTTCATATCACCAACATCTTTTGTGATAGTTATCAA
>NW_021392124.1:0-524 GCF_001605985.2 Dendrobium catenatum
GGAGTACAGATGTGCAAAAAAGGAGGGAATTGTGGAACATGCTAGATATGTATTCCAAGAGTGATCAACCAATGATCATTGGTGGAGATTTCAATTGATTATTGAGAAGGGAAGACAAATTGGGAGGAAGAAGATTCATTTATTCCCAAGGATCAAGGGAAATGGAGGAATGCTTAATCAATAATGATTTACACAAAATTGGGTTTATAGGCCTTAAATTCACTTGGTGCAATAACAAAATTGGAATGGCTAGAATCCTTGAAAGATTGGATAGGTGTTTTGTTAACACCATTGCATTGAGTTCTTCTATTCAATTGATAGAAAGACACTTGGCAAGAATAACATCGGATCATTGTCCAATTCTTTTACAATTCAAGAACTTCAACACTACTCCTAACAAGTTGATCAAATTTGAAAATTGTTGGGCTTCATACCAAGCTTCTTATGGAATAGTTAGGAAGGAATGGAACAAGAATTATCAAGGTATCCTATCTCAAGTTCTCACCAAAAAATTTAATAGGTCC
>NW_021392125.1:0-213 GCF_001605985.2 Dendrobium catenatum
CGAGCCCAAGATCGTCAAATTCCGACATCATCAAGGCATTCAAATGTCTAATGAACGGTTCATGATCAAAGGATTCAACATCGGCCGTCCATCCAACCACTCCCAACGTACCCTTGATCCTTCATATATTTACAAGTAATGCCACTCTAAAAAAACTATAAATAGCCCCCCACTCTTCTCATGAGACGAGGAAAAAGAGGAGAAGGAAGGGAG
>NW_021392126.1:0-261 GCF_001605985.2 Dendrobium catenatum
CTTATATTTTATGGATAGATTGTTCTTCTGCAAAATTCATTTTACAAAAGGATGTTCAAAACTTAGCTTCAAAACAAATCTTCGCCACTTGTCAAGCTCCATGCATAATATGTAGAAGTTTATACATGCTATCTATAAATAATATATACAATATATACAAGTTTATACATACTATGTATAAGAATTATATATATTTTATATAAGTTTATACATACTATGTATAAGCATTATAAATACATTGTACATATTTTACACACAATA
>NW_021392127.1:0-599 GCF_001605985.2 Dendrobium catenatum
CCAGTACTTGATCCACCACGGCTCCAAATCTTCATTTTCAGCTCTTATAAGTTTTACCATCCCAAAAAAAGTTCTACCCGAGTGCATTTTTATTAGTTCCAGGTTATCACTTTGGTTCCCTGAATCAATATTTATGTTGGTAATCATTTTCACCAATTCCTCACCGAAGTATTCCTAAAGATTTTCTTCTATCCAGTGTCCATCCGTGATAAAGAATGCCAGGTTGTTCAAACGATCAACCTCAATTGAAATGAATGTAGGCCAGCTATCCAAACTTCTATCAAGGATCCATATATCTTTCAATATGCTGACAAATTCACCATTTTTAATTCTCCATCTAACAATTTGCTTTAAAGCTTTGACACCACTTTTTAATAATTTCCAAGTAGATGAAGAGTTATGTTTTCTCTCTTCTTCCCATACGTCTCTTCCATATTTAGAAGATATTGCTTTGCTGAAAATAGAGTTTGGCTTGTTCAAAAAATTCCACACCACTTTAGCTCTAAGTGGTTCAATAGAAGCCACGGCAGATTGAATACCGAAACCTCCTAGCTCTTTCGGTTTACATACTCCTTCCATGATACAAAATGTAGCCCACA
>NW_021392128.1:0-239 GCF_001605985.2 Dendrobium catenatum
CGACCAAATCCCATAAATCTGCCTAACTACAGGACCAAGTAAACCCGATATTTACTGTAAAAAGAGCTGCTCGATGTGAAGTATAATCGTCACTTAAATCCTGTTTTAATAGGATTTAGCTCAAATCATGCTCTAATCCTCCTCAAATCTTTTTTTTTCAGTGCATTAAGTTTATTTTATCTTAATTAATTATAATTAATATAATTAATTAAAATTAATTACAATTTATTATTTTCAAT
>NW_021392129.1:0-328 GCF_001605985.2 Dendrobium catenatum
ATGATTGAGGTTCGAAGAACATGTTGAATTATATGGGTATTTCGAGTTAAGGATTGAACAAGAGGTTAGTGTTGATGAAAAGCAGTATTCCTAAGGACTCTATTAACATCGCTCCAATCAAATTCGTCGGTAAGAAATGAGCGAACCATATGTCATTCAGTGGACAGCCCAATATATTGGGCGATGTCGGCTCTAGTAATCTCAATGGTGCGGCCACAGACAAAAGAGTGAAAAGTGGTGTTATTGACGGTGTAAGTGAGGTTGGCGAGAAATTCAAAGAGAAGTTCAGAATTATATGGAAACGCCAGGGTGAGTAGGAATTAGAAGG
>NW_021392130.1:0-446 GCF_001605985.2 Dendrobium catenatum
CCTCAAGGCCTTCTCAGGTCAAGGCAGCAGCCAAAAGGTTGTTCGAAATGTTGAACAAGAGCTCTTAAATAGAAGAGCTTCAAAGGAGCTCATTAATTATAAGTTGCCGACATTATCGTCCAGGCCAATATGGACATCGGCCTGGCCGATCAGTATAAAACTCAGAAAATTAGCTTGAGCATCGCCCTGGATGCAAAACTGGACGATCGAAAATTGGCTTGATCATCCAGGATGATCTAACGATCATCCCGGCTGATCAGTTCAAATTAAATTAAAATCGTACTGAGCATCGCCCTGTTTACAAGCTGGCCGATCCTGATCATCCAGGAGTAACTAAGGATTTGAATATATCGTCCTGGCCGATCCTGTGATCGTCCAGGACGATGTGATCATATCAATCATCCTTAATCACTCCCTTGATTTCCTGATCAATTAAGGCATAATTT
>NW_021392131.1:0-939 GCF_001605985.2 Dendrobium catenatum
ATATCAAATTTTGATATCGTTAAGGCATTCAAATGCCCAATAAATTGTCCACGATTAAGGGGATCTATATCGACCATTTATTCAAACCACTCTAAACTTACCATTGATCTCCCTCCTATTTACTAGTTATGTCATTCTAAGAAAACTATAAATAGACTCCTCATTGCACAAAGAAGGGGGACCACCGACCGTCACCAGGCTTCTGCCCAGCCACAAAAATGTCTGACTTCTGCCCAGACATTGATTGATGTTAGACTTCTTCTCGGCCACCAACTACGTCGGACTTTTTCCTATCCACCAACTAATGCCATACTACTTTTGCCCAACCACCAACTGATGCTGAACTTCTGTCTGGTTATTGATCGATGCTTAACTTCCACCCGACCACGAATTATTATCTTTCTAACCTCCATCACCAAATAATGACCTTTCTAACCACTGATGTCCACCGACTATGGTCCTTCCGAACTTTATCGCCAGACAATGAACTTTTTGACCATAGTCACTCATAAACTACGATCCTTATGACATCCGTCACAAGACAATAATCTTTCTAACCACTATCTCTCGCCGACTACAATCCTTCTAATCTCAGTTGCTATATTATGGTCCTTCTAACCTTCATCATCAGACCACGATTTTTCTGACCACTGTCACCCATCGACTACGGTTCTTCCGACCTTCGCCGCCAGACTATAGTATTTCCGACCTCCATCACCTACCAACTATGGTCCTTCTAATTTCCTCCACCCACTGACTACAGTTCTTCCAACCTCTGTCATCAGACTATGGTCTTTCTAACCTCCATCACCCACTGACTATGATTCCTTCTACCTCCGTCACCCACCGACTATGGTCCTACCGACAAAATGAATATCTCAATGCTGATTCTTTAAATTCCCATCATGTTATGAATTCTATATGATGTATATTTGAGAC
>NW_021392132.1:0-244 GCF_001605985.2 Dendrobium catenatum
CTGGTGCCATCTTGAAATGATTGTATTCTGACAATCTGTCCATAAATGAGAACATGTTATAATTAGATGTGTTACCCACTAGTAATTCTGACATAGGGAGTGAAAAGTCAAATTTTGGACACGTCTTGTTGAGGTCCCAAAAATTGATACATATATGAATCTGACCATTCTTCTTCATTACATAGACAATATTAGCGATCCAATCGACAAATTTTTTTCTCGAATGAAGCCTTCCTCTATGAGC
>NW_021392133.1:0-360 GCF_001605985.2 Dendrobium catenatum
TAAGTTGCCCTCAGGGCCCCAACATGACTCAACTCAATATAAGGGTACAATAGGAAAACATAAAAATAAAATGCATAACAACTAAAATATAATCTCTGAAACGTGGCCATCGATCGGTGATGCTTCCGGCTATACACATGTTTGGACTTTGGATCGATGTCCTCATCATAATGTGATACAAAAGTTATATTCCTTTTATGTGAAATCTGAAATGCCTGCTGGAGGTGCTCCTACACACTAAAAAATTAGACAATAAGAGTTGTTGCTCCTGAAGTGGCCATGGTCCTAACCTAAAAAGGAAGATGACCTAAGCCTTCGATTTTTCTCACAAATAGTGTTCATTTGCGAATCATATTGGGA
>NW_021392134.1:0-271 GCF_001605985.2 Dendrobium catenatum
TGCCCTCTGTGGCACCACCTTAGCATTTGAGTTAAACGATTAGTGGTGGAGCATGCCCTTCGTGGTGCCATCCTAATTCGCATCCGTTAGTGGTGGAGCATGCCCTCTGTGGCACCACCCTAGCATTTGAGTTAAACGATTAGTGGTGGAGCGTGCCCTTCATAGCGCCATCCTAATTCGTATCCGTTAGTGGTGTAGCATGCCCTCTGTGGCGCCACCCTAGCATTTGAGTTAAAACGATTAGTGGTGGAGCGTGCCCTTCGTGGCGCCA
>NW_021392135.1:0-202 GCF_001605985.2 Dendrobium catenatum
AAAGAAATCAAAATGAAAATTGAACAAAGCAACGCCCAATACAAATTAATTGCTGATCAAAAGAAAAGGTTTAAAGAATTTGAGGTCGGAGACTTTGTGATGGTGCGAATCCGTTGGGAGCGTTTTCCTCCCGGATCCGCGAAGAAATTGCATGCGAGAAGCGCCGACCGTTCAAAATCATTTCTAAGATAAATAGCAACGC
>NW_021392136.1:0-223 GCF_001605985.2 Dendrobium catenatum
AATGCAATACCTTGGTGCATGCGAAGTTCGATTGAGAAAGAGGGAGATGCTCGGCGGCGGGCGACCAGGAGAGAGGGAGATGCTCGGCGAAGTCCGGTGACCGTCGGCGGCGAAGTTCGATGACCGTCGACGACGTCAATCTTCGGCCAGCGACGAACGGCGACGGAGGGCATCGGGCGAAGGAGCCGAGGTGAGAGAGAGTAGCGAAAAGAATGACGGCCCA
>NW_021392137.1:0-312 GCF_001605985.2 Dendrobium catenatum
GCAAATTTCCGGTCGTAGATGCTTGCAAGGATTGGCATGACTCTCTCCAAGTACTCCTCCACAGTGGTTTCGTCTTCGAATCCGACGTCAAAGCAAGGTGACCGTAGGATGTTGATGCTTCTGTCGGCGTGGAAAACTAGACCCCACTCAAACTCCGGATCCGCCATACATGTTTGGCGTGGAGATTTCTTCAAGGAGAGGAGGGGTAGGCGGCGGGATCTCCAAGGAGAGGGAGAGTCTCGGCCAAGAGGAGGAAGGAGGCGGGTGGAGAAAAGTAGGAGGGCTAGGTTAGTGAGGTGGCAAGTGATTTTA
>NW_021392138.1:0-289 GCF_001605985.2 Dendrobium catenatum
CTTAGTCTAAAAGATTAAGCTGTAAGACCCACTTTTCAGGCAATTTTCTAAGGGAAATAATAAGACCTATCTCAAATCTAATTCAAATCCTATGGGCAGTCTGATTTATAAGATTCAGGTTGTAAGACCTACTAACGGGCCACTTTCTACGAAAGCTATAAGTCCCAACACTTGGGTTACTTTCTACGAAAGTTGTAAATCCCAACCTAAATTTAAATCATACGGGCATCTTAGTCTAAGAGATTAAGCTGCAAGACCTACTTTTCAGGCAATTTCCTAAGGGAAATAA
>NW_021392139.1:0-208 GCF_001605985.2 Dendrobium catenatum
CTTCTCGAAGTGGACAAATTGTAACTTGTTTCTCTTGAATTTTGAATGCAAAGTTTCTTGTTCTTCCTCTCATCCCACTTGTGTTGATTTTTTCTTGGATTTGGAGGAGAAATTTCATCTTTGGAAGAGCGTTAGGGCAAACCAAAACTTGGGAACCCTGAATGGCCGCTTGTGGCCTCCCTTGTTTCCGATGTCGCCGGATTTTGTT
>NW_021392140.1:0-202 GCF_001605985.2 Dendrobium catenatum
TGTAGGAACTTTCACATCTTGTAGCATGCATCACTTCCTTAGCAAATCACAAGTTATGTCAAAACTAACTTAAAGATATAGGAGGTTTGCATCGCCATGTCATCTCTTTTTCTCCCAATTTGCTAAATGTCCAAATATGTGTTTCAATTAATTTATGAAACCTATAAGCTGTGGGGTATTTCATGAACATTCTTTGTTCATA
>NW_021392141.1:0-1233 GCF_001605985.2 Dendrobium catenatum
GAATTGGTATTTTAAAGAATCTTTTTTATAATCAAAGAATAAAACTTAAACCAAAATAACCACAGAAATCTAAGTGCGGAATAATAAATACATAAATCAAAATAAAGAAAGATCACACCATATTTATAGTGGTTCGGTCAAACCTTGACCTACGTCCACTCTTCGGAGGCACCCTCTGAGTATTGTACTAAACTAAGTTTCTCTCCATTAGCCCCCACAGCTAGGCAGAGAAGCCCTTACAAAATCACTTCCACCTTCCCCGGTGCAGCGGAGTTGCCGGGTCCTTTCACACCAAAGAGATCTTCTTCTTTTATTAACTTCCCTCAAGATAAGCCTTGAATCTGAAAGTATTCAGGTGCAAGCCTGCCGGAGAAACCATATGAAATCCCCCTCCACACTCTCTTGAGTCCCCCTTCACAGGATCATCTCCCTCTCTCAAACATCACCCGTTCCTCACTACCTTTCAAGCTCTCTAATCAAGTTTCCCCCAAAAAAATGAAGCTACAATGGCTGCCAAAGACACTTACAAAAGTGTCTTGTCAAATGTTTAAATAGAAGATATCAAAATGAGCTCATTAATGCAACTTTCCAACTTTATCGTCCAGGCCGATATGAATATCATCCTGGCTGATCAGTACAAAATAAGCTCAATCAGCCGGAATAATTTGGGACGATCTAAAGAAAATTGGTTACATCGTCCAGGCCGATACAATATTGTCTTGGCCAATTAGTTCAAATCTAAGTATAATCGTCCAGAACATCGCCCGGAATATTGTTTGGCCGATGTTAATCTGCAGGCCATCTTCCTGGCGGATCCTGCATTTGGGCCGACCGATGTGATCGTATCAATTATCCTTAATTTATTTCCATAATTACCGTAATAATTCAGGTATAATTATTCTTTATTATTTAGGCCAATATTTAGATCGTTCTGGCCAATATACTAAAATAAAGAATACCTAAATTAATCATGGTGGCTGATTCATTCTAATTTGAGCATATCATCCTGGCCGATACAAGGATCATCAAGGCTGATCGGCTTAATGATGGGTACCTTAATGAGGATGATACCCTAATTAGGATTTTTGTTTATGAACCGATCATCCAGGTCGACATAAATATCATCCTGGATGATGTTACAAAAAATAGTAAACTCTAGGGAATAGTCAGAAATTCTTCCAAGGTGTGTATGAGCAAGTTTACAAAGCATCAGGAGCCACACCAAATATAATA
>NW_021392142.1:0-660 GCF_001605985.2 Dendrobium catenatum
CTCTCACTCTCTCCTTTACTCTTCTTCTAATAGGCACAAAGATCAATGAGCAAAATGATTGGGTGGCGGTCAAATTTGAACTATTTATATAAAAGACAAGAAAAAACTGTCCAAAAATTGGAAGTTTTTAATTATGTAGACAGTGGATCGTCTCGTACGATCGTGGATCGTCCTGGACGATTTTACTTAAATTATCGAAAATGAATCTTATGTATATTGGTACAAATTATGTTCATACATGCTAATCATCCTGTACGATTAAAGTTCGTCCGGTATGAAACGGTTATTTCATAGGTCGGTGTCCCAAAATTCTTCAGGACGTAACCAACTGACGTAAGTCGGTTCAGTTCGTCTTGGGACGAACAGGTTTCATCCTGGGATGACTTCATACAGAGACTTTCATTCTGGAACGAAGGTTCATTTTGTCTGGACGAACAAAGCAAGCTTCAATACAGAGACGTTCGTCCTGAGATGAACCTTATTTGTTGTTTGGACGAATAGAGCATGGTGAGAATACAGAGACGTTCGTCCTGGGATGAACCATAAATTTCTTCCTGACGAACAGTAGAAAGTGAGAATCCCGAGACATTCATCTCGGGATGAATTTTAAATTCATCCTGGACGATTAGGACTTAGAAAATTTTCTCCCCGCCTGCTCGA
>NW_021392143.1:0-208 GCF_001605985.2 Dendrobium catenatum
GTAATCTCTCTGCAATTTCTAATTTTTGGGTGCGACCGTATCAACATCAAGTTCACCAGATCTCATCACAACTCTGAGTTAAGTGTGCTTTGGAGAGGGATGAGTAGCCACTTGAGAAGTCCTTGTACTGCATTCCTTGTTGGCCCTTAAAAGAGAAGCATAAAATTAAGTTAAGTGTTGTAGGGATGAAGATGCTCAGGTGGACGAG
>NW_021392144.1:0-344 GCF_001605985.2 Dendrobium catenatum
AATTGCAAGTTGCCGATAATATCGTCCAGGACGATATACAAATCGTCCTGGCCGATCAGTACAAATTCCATGAGATTGGCCAGAGCATCACCCTGAATGCAAACTGGACGATTGAAAATTAGCTTGATCGTCCAGGACAATCTCACGATCGTCTAGGCCGATCAGTTCAAATCAGAGGAAAATCGTTCAGAGCATCTCCTTGAATTCAAGCTGGCCGATATTTATCATCCAGAAGTAACTAAGGTTTTTGAATAGATCATCCTGGCCGATACTGAGATCGTCCAGGCCGATATGATCGTATCAATCATCCTTAATTACTTCCTTAATTTGTATGGTTAATTAAG
>NW_021392145.1:0-248 GCF_001605985.2 Dendrobium catenatum
AGAGTATCTCCTATCAGTGTGAGGCCTTACAGATACCTTCAGGTGCAGAAAGATGAGATTGAGAAGTTGGTGGGAGAAATGCTAGGAGGGATCATTCAGCCCAGTGTGAGTCCCTTTTCTAGTCCAGTTCTGCTTGTGAAGAAGAAGGATGGGAGTTGGAGATTCTGTGTTGGTTATAGAGCTCTCAACAAGGAGAATGTGCCTGATAAGCTTCCTATCCCTGTGATTGACGAGTTGATGGATGAGCT
>NW_021392146.1:0-266 GCF_001605985.2 Dendrobium catenatum
GCGGGATCCGTCCCGGATCGGGTCGGGTCGTGACACACACAAAGTTCATTCTACTTCCTACGTAATAACATGTATTTAAACCAAAATAAATAACTTTTTTAGGAGTTATTTTAAGTCAAATTTAAAAATTGTTTTTAGCATAAAATATATATTATCATTCTTTATCTATACTAATTTTTTTTAATAATTTTTGGGCACCGGTATAAATACTTAAGAAATTAACACATGTCGGTACAAGGGGAGATTTTTAGACCGTTAGGTGACTG
>NW_021392147.1:0-222 GCF_001605985.2 Dendrobium catenatum
GATGGCCGAAGCCCGTCAGATAATTTCATATTTTTTTTCTATAAACCTTTTTTAAAAAAAAAATTGGAATGGGTTATAATTTAGATTAAATTGTGTGATTGTTGTTGGAAATTTTGTTGGGTCAAATCTCAAATAGTCTATTTTTTGCCTAAAATTTTTGGGTTTGGTAGCGTTAGACACATTGCCTGACCGGTCATAAATTTTGTTTAGAAGGATATTTTT
>NW_021392148.1:0-223 GCF_001605985.2 Dendrobium catenatum
GTTCTTATCTCTTAACTGGATAGTAACTTTTTCTTTTAAGGATTGTCATCCACTCTTTCATGTAACAGCTTGCTTGTATTTTGCTGAGCTACATACTTTAATTTTATTTAGTTTGAAATATTTTTAAAAATCACTTTGTTAAAAAGAAAATCACTCAATGAACTTAAGATAAATAAAGGGAGAATAATGTAACCAAACCAATCTTTAAACAAGTTATCCTATC
>NW_021392149.1:0-253 GCF_001605985.2 Dendrobium catenatum
AGACCTAAGAATCAAGAAAATTCATAAACAAAGGCACAAAGCCTACGAGAAACCTGATCCCCTATCGAAAAGTTGATAGGTCGACAAGGTTCAATCAAATGGAAATGACCCCCAAACACCCCGATGATGGCCGTATTGATTGGTTATCTCAACCGGAGGGGTTCACAAATATTTCTCAGAATTCCATCTAAATGTCCATACCAAGTACTCCAAAACCCACAAAAACCCAAAAACTCCACAAAAATCCCAAAAC
>NW_021392150.1:0-217 GCF_001605985.2 Dendrobium catenatum
GGAAAGCTGTCTATTAGCGACGGATTTTTCCGACGGCTTTCCGGTAGACTGCTTTTCGGCGAACTTTTCGATGAAATTCTGACGGATTACATTGAAATATTTCTGTCAAATTTTTTTCAGATTTTTCGGCGGAATTTCCGGCGGAGTTCCAGCGAGGGAAAATTTTCCGATGCTTGATTTACCAGCGAACAAAATTTCGTCGGAAATTACTTAATAT
>NW_021392151.1:0-2167 GCF_001605985.2 Dendrobium catenatum
TTAACATCCTAAAGAGCCTAACGTTGACTCCGTCCGAGCCACACACAAACAAAATAATTCAAGAAACCTAGAAAAAAGCATGCCAGTTCTACTGCGCAAACGAAGTAAAGAAAACATAACAAAAACAACAAAAACCCACGAAAAAGAGTGTCCATGGCAAGTGCCATACAATATTACATCACAGGGTACAGAAAAAGTAGTGGTGGCCGGGCTCCACCGACAACAGCTCGGGAATGACGCAAATCTTAAAATAAGGCATTTTATATCTTCAGTTTTCATCTTCCCTTTCTTGATTCGTCTATGGATCATCTTCATCTCTTTGGGCTCCTCGTAGTACGTCCTCCAAAAGGCTGTCCAAATGAACAAGGAAACCCCCTGTAGGAGTTTTCTTTTTCCTTTGGACCCCCCCTCTAAATTTAAAATGCTTTATTTTAATGATTTTCACAATATTTACAATCAAATACATTACATCAGAAAGAAAATAAAATCTAGACTCTCCTGCAGGGGTTATCCTAAGCAGTTATAATCACAATCAAAAATCGTCCAAGCAGTTATATATAAGTGAATATACTGAAATTAAATCACACTTGGCCATGCTCTAATTATTGGGGGCTAAGCAGCTGAAGCAAATACCTAAAGCAGTTATAAATGATTATTATTAATTTTAGCCCCCTTTAGCGCTGTGTGAGCACGGCCACCTGCAAGAAGACAATATTAGTATGAGAAAGCATGCCTAACCTATGGGTATTCTAACGCTCACAATAATAGTGCAAAAAGAAAGCTAGAAAATGACACAGAAAATCAACACATAAAAGCTAACACAAGTAGCAAAAGCAACCAGCACACAGGTCACATGCAAAGCGTCACAACATAGAGATAGAAAATAAAAGCATCGGCCTAACCTAAGACTAGTAGTCGTGTCCTAGCAAAACAGTCTGAGTGTGTGTAGGCTGTGTGGTTTTGGTAGGTCCTATGTAGGATAATTTAGTGAAACTTATTTGCATTTTTCTTTATTTATTAAATGGGCAAAGGGATTTTAATTAAAGTTCAAATCTTAGTGTCTTAAGATTGATTTTAAATATTTTTATTATAGTATTTGATTAATTATCACCTTTGTTTCACACCGAGGCCGTGAGGTTTATTTCACCCTCCTTGGGGCTAACTTAATAGCCTCGTAGGCCTGGGTTACCTAGTGATAATTAACTTTATTATTTTATTTTAGTTTGTTATGAAAAAAAAGAAAAGAAAAGTGGGCATTAGGCGTTTTATTAATCAAGTTTGTTGGTTAATTTTTAGAGATTATTCTAAAGTTTGATATTTAGGAGTTTTTTTTTATCCTAATAAATTTTATTTTAAGATTTGATCCCCTAATTAAATCTACATCTTTTAGATCTTAGATTGATTAAGAGTTAATTATTAGATTAGTTGGAATTGGTTTAGGTTTAATGTTTTAGATTTGAAATTTAATGATTATAAATGTTAATTATAAGTTGATCAAGAATTAAGTGTTTTAATAGATTTTAAGAATTAGATTAAAGTTGGTTGGTTGATTATTAGTAGATTAAAAAAAATCAAAATCTAGGAAAACGTGTCACTAAATTTTTGTTTTAATATTTCTATCCTATAGGGAGCATGCATCCTAAGTCTATATTTTCTAAGACTCGATCCTTAATTTTTGTCCTTAAATGTCACTAGTGTTGTAGGACTAAAAGTGATATTATTTTCTAACCCTTAAGACTTCTATGCGTATGTCAAAAGGTTTTAGGGATCTAATAAAATAAAAGCAATCCTAATTATAAAAGAAGTTTCTATAAGGTCCTAAGGGTGGGAGGCGTACAATCATCTAGGCCCCTAAAGGTTTTCTAAGTTTTTAAGGAAACTTACAGCACCGAGGGCTATGACCCGGTGGTTCCGCCCGTAGCACCCCCACCGGAATGAATAGGGGCGACTGATTTGTTTATGTAGGTTCCTTCGTCACAGCAACTCCTAAAGACCCCTTCTCCTTTGCTCTCCAAAAAGTACATCGCAAAACGCAGAAAAAGAGCAAAGAAGAATGAGAGTAGGCACTACTCAAAGAGAAACACAATTAAGCACAAATTAATCTATAACAATTGAGATTCATAACTTTAAAATTCATCTTAAGTGTATGGAAAGAAAGCATTAGAAT
>NW_021392152.1:0-374 GCF_001605985.2 Dendrobium catenatum
GTGTGTGAAGGTTCACCCCTTTCATCAAAATTTTCTACTCCTTGGGTGACTCCTCCTACTCCTTCATTACTTTGGTGCTCTCTCCCCTTCCCCAAATTTTCTACTCCACTTGTAATCTCTCCAACATCATCATCATCTACTCCATGTTTCTTAGGATCGAACTCATCAAAAACTACATGGGTTGTCTCTTCCACCACCAAGGTTCTCTTGTTAAACACCCTAAAAGACTTCCCAACACTAGAAAATCCCAAGAATATTCCTTCATCAGATTTAGGATCAAATTTTCCCAAGTGAGACTTCCCATTGTTGTGAATGAACACCTTATAACCAAAGACATAAAGATGGGAAAGATTGGGTGTTCTACCCTTAAGGAT
>NW_021392153.1:0-233 GCF_001605985.2 Dendrobium catenatum
CTCAGATTTTAGTATGATGGAGGGAATAATTTGAAAATGAGATTTCAAATTCCAAAAGTAATTAAGGGGGATTTAATGGGTAATCAAGAGGGGCCCATATAGGTGGCCGGCGGCTTAATGAGGGAGAGAGAGGGGGTTTCTAAAGTTAAAACTAAAATTGAATTTCAGTTTTAAGAGAATTGGGAGGGAAATTTTAAAATCCAATTGAATTCCAAAACGGTCATGGCATTAAA
>NW_021392154.1:0-479 GCF_001605985.2 Dendrobium catenatum
CCAACTATGAATCAATTCTTCATGCAACAATGGCAGTTAAGAAAACTTCTTAAATCTCACAAGTTAAATGAGCAAAATTACCTCAAATAGGCCTAATAAATTATGATGTTCATTAGCAATACATAAAAAGATGATTTCCACACTGATGCTATTATTTCTTTTTAAGATATCCAAAAAGTTCAGAACATGAAAAACTGAAAGAAAATGATATGCATTGACTTATCAACAACATAAACAATAACGAAATATGAGCTACGGCAAGAAAACACACATGGCAATACAAATAATAAAAAATTACTTGAAATCAAAGACACCCTCATCTTCAATAAAATGAGATTTTTGTTACTTAATATTGCAATACACCCATATGATATTGGCAATAATTAGATGCTTTGAACAATGGGACCAGGAGCATCCAAAAAATGAAACAAAATACACACACAAAAAAATATTGAGAGACATTTTACAAATTCTTTCTC
>NW_021392155.1:0-256 GCF_001605985.2 Dendrobium catenatum
TCCAAAAGTTAAAGATATCTCCAAAAGCTGGAGAATTTTTTCTTCCCAAAAACGATAATACCATCTTTCCACCAAAAATAAGCTCTTTAGAACGAGATCTAAGGAATTCTGAGAAATCCTTCTTAAATTGATTTAAATACAAATGGTAAACAATAGAAGATGATGCATCTGCTATATATATGTTTCCTTTATTCAATTGTGCACAATTTTTCTCATCAAGCCCTTGAGGTACCTACATTTAATTAATAATTAAAGA
>NW_021392156.1:0-262 GCF_001605985.2 Dendrobium catenatum
GACGCCCTTCCTTAGACCCAGGGTTAGGTATTCCCTAACTTGGTTTCACCAGTTTCCCTTGTCTAATAGGTATAAGCCTTCCATTAGCATCCTATAGGCTTGAGGTTGGGAGATCACCTCCCTTCCATCCTTAAGATTCTACTTCTATTCGGTCAACGCCAATGTGTGCAGCAGAAGTTCCTTCTACCACACATATTGGGGGTCTATTTGTTGACCTCATTTTATTATGAGGTCACTAAGGCCCTTCCAAACTCCAGATTAA
>NW_021392157.1:0-235 GCF_001605985.2 Dendrobium catenatum
TATTCCAAAGAGGCACAGAGTTAATTTTATTTTGCAGAAAGGGAGGCCAGTTAACAGGAACCGACCAATTCCCATTGCAAATAATATCAGAAACCATCATACAGTTCAAGCTATCCATCAAGCCAATATCCATAGTGTCATTCCATAAAGATCGAATAGCAAAACCAAAACACCAAGGGTCCCATAGAAGAGAAAAAAGACAGTTCGAATGGACCCTAAGTTGAAAACAGTTTTG
>NW_021392158.1:0-259 GCF_001605985.2 Dendrobium catenatum
TATTTGCAGTTAATGTTGGGGCACGATAGTGATCCCCGGTGCCAAATATGACCTTGTTCTTTTCTGCAATCTTTCTTGTTGTTGGAAGAGCAGAAATGCGTGCCGAAGGACTGTCTGGGACAACCCTACACATTTTAAGAAGATAAAATTGAAACATGCGTTAATTTAATTATTGATACTTTAAAGTGGAAATATAACACTGCAGTTCAATTGAATTACAACAATAACAACAACAACAACATCAAGCCTTTATCCCACT
>NW_021392159.1:0-229 GCF_001605985.2 Dendrobium catenatum
GATGGGGGTAAATGTCATGATTATGTTAATGTTATTTTCTTGCAGGCGCTACTTAAAACCCCCCAAGAGGCATGGCCAATAGGGTAGAAGTAGTGGCCTAGCACTTAGCACTCTAAGTGCTAGGCCAATTTTTGGATGATTATATGCTTATTATATAAACTGCCTCCTCACTCTGTTTTGTAGATTTGAGTCTTTTTTCTATTTCATATCATGTATTTGATTAGATTCA
>NW_021392160.1:0-229 GCF_001605985.2 Dendrobium catenatum
CTATGTTCTAGCTACAATTTATGTTTTGTTAATTGCAATAGCTTCTGAATTTAGTGTAGCTGGTGTAGGTCTAGCTCATGATTCATATGTTAAAGTCTGCCACTTGTTTTGATATTGTATGCCTGTGAGTTGAGAGATTGTTTTGGCTTATTTCTGTGTTTGATAGAAACAAATTCAAATTCATTATATGGCAACAAGAATGGCAGTAAAGCGAAAATTAGATGAAGCT
>NW_021392161.1:0-211 GCF_001605985.2 Dendrobium catenatum
TATATATATATATATGTTTTTATTTATTTATTGAAGGAATTTTTTTAATATGCTCAATGTTTTGCCACTCATTCTTGATGATAAATAATCAGCCTTTCCTTGTAGTTTTACAAATATATTTTGATATTCTTGTTATTTTGCATGAATTTTGTGCTAACAGTAAAAGAAGATGAACCTTTATGAAAATATCCATTGCTCTCATTACAATATG
>NW_021392162.1:0-418 GCF_001605985.2 Dendrobium catenatum
GATATATTATTTGGAAGTTCAAATGAAAGTTTATGTCATGAGTTTTCCTCATTAATGTCAAAGGAATTTTAAATGATTATGATGGGAGAACTCACCATTTTCTTAGGACTTCAAGTAAAACAATTAAAGTCTGGAACAATTTGTTGACCTTACTTTTTCACGAGACTAGGTCGAGAGGGTTGACTTGGTCAAATTGACCAAGCCATACCCGAAGACCACTTCCAACGATATCAGTGAGTCAAACTAAATGTGTTGACTCTAAACCTAGGTCCTAAGTCAACCTAGTTAACAAAGTCAACCTAAGTTGACCAGGTCAGTCCAAGTCACCCCTATTTGAATTAAGATCAATTTTATATTTCCTTGAGATAAATTCCTAATTATTTTAGGCTTGATTGATCGTATTGACCTACTAAATAGT
>NW_021392163.1:0-311 GCF_001605985.2 Dendrobium catenatum
GTGCTATCTCATCCTCTTCCTCCCCTGCAGAGCTTTTAGTTTCTGAGTTGCTTTTAATGCCACAGTTCGCTCCTTTCTCTTTTCACCTACATCACTTTGCCTTTGGCTCACTCCTTGCTCGTATGCAATGAGTGATCTAAGGAGGTTATAATTAGAATAAACATTAAGGTCTTTAGACTCAGTGATAACAGTTATCTTAGCATCATAGGAACTAGGTAAGCATATAAGAATTTTATTCAATTTCTCAGAATTTGAAATCTCTCTACCAAATGCTTGCAAGGATGTCACGATTTGGGTGAACCTAGTATACA
>NW_021392164.1:0-844 GCF_001605985.2 Dendrobium catenatum
AAAAGACTGCAAACACGGAGCAATCAAAACACTAACGGTAGTGTTAAAGTCCCGAAGTGTCGAAATCACGAACTAAAACCAATTTACAACTATTTCAATTTCTCTAAAGAACAAATCTCCAAACAATCAAATTTCAATCTCGTCTGGGCAGCCTGATTTATAAGAATCAGGTTGTAAGACCCACTAACGGGCTACTTTTTACGAAAGCTATAAGTCCCAACACTTGGGTTACTTTCTACGAAAGTTGTAAATCTCAATCTAATTTTAAATTATATGGACAGCCTTGTTTATAAGGACTTGGTTGTAAGACCCGCTACCCGGCAACTTTCGTAGGAAAGCCATAAGCCCGACCTTAGGGGAAGGTTTTAGGTGGAAATTGACTTAACCCCTAAACTCAATTAAAACCCCGGCCACTTCTAATAGAAGTCGTAAGTCCGACATCTGAGAGAAGTGTTTAGGTGATAATACAAACCTAGACCCCTCACCCGGGCAGCCTGATTTGTAAGAATTAGGTTGTAAGACCCACTACTCGACAACTTTCGTAGGAAAGTCGTAAGCCCGACCTTAGGGGAAAGTTTTAGGTAGAAATTGACCTAACCCCTAAAGCCAATTAAAACCTCGGCCACTTCTAATAGAAGCCGTAAGTCCGACCTCTGAGGGAAACGTTTAGGAGATAATATAGCCCTAGACCCCTCAAATGGGCATCCTAGTCTATAGGACTTGGTTGTAAGACCCACAACTTGGGCCATTTAGCTTAAAGCGCTAAGTCGTAAGACTCATAATTAGGCAACTTCTAAGGAAGCACTTAGACCTAATCTAAATCCAATTCAAGCGAAATTCAAAC
>NW_021392165.1:0-287 GCF_001605985.2 Dendrobium catenatum
AAATTTAATGAAGTTATTTGTATTGTTGGTGGAGGTTAATATTGATAGAGTTGAGCTGAGTGTGTATGATCTTGAGAGATAAATTGAGAACTTGTAAACATAAGAGGAGGGAAGTACCCAGGAAAGGGTGGTTCTCCAACTAAAACTTAATTTGTATGTCCCTTACCCTGCTTAGTGGGGGATTGCTACTAACTCCCAGGCGGTGGTGATGATATTACTAGTGGAATTTATCTTTTCCCTTAACCTTCATCACCCTGTCTAAACCTATTTGGTCCAGTGCTTAACTA
>NW_021392166.1:0-317 GCF_001605985.2 Dendrobium catenatum
TTAATTAAATGTATTCAATTTTAGTATATGCTTCAATGTCATATTTTTGTAGGACACTTCAGTTTATTTTTATAGCACAATATTTTTAGTTTTGTTTTAGTTTCAGCTATTGATTTATATTTTGGACTGTGATAACTTAATGAGTCGTGTTAACTCATTTCTGCACAATATTTTTAGTTTTGTTTTAGTTTCAGCTATTGATTTATATTTTGGACTGTGATAACTTAATGAGTCGTGTTAACTCACTTATATTTTTACTTTTGTTTTCAAGCCAGTGAAAGGGTAATGAGCAAGCTAAGTAGTTTTGGATAGCATGC
>NW_021392167.1:0-1250 GCF_001605985.2 Dendrobium catenatum
ATCATTTTTTATTAAAAAAACTAAAAAAAAAATCAGGAACAATGTAGTTATTAAGTAGAAATTAATATATTTCAAATAGATTGTTCAACTACTATGAATAACTTTAATAATGAGTTCAGACCTTTGGAAATATGGGAGTGGTTTAGCAGACAAATTAAATATATTTTATTAATCAAGCTATATGGAATGAAATATAAGCATATAAGTACTATAATGTGCATGTTTGAATAAATTTTGAAGTAAAGATTACTTTCTTACAATTTTGTCTCTCATTATAATATCTTGAAGGAATATAATGACATACCCAATTTTGATAGTATTTTTAGCTCCTCCACCATTATACAAACAATAAATTGTATTTATGATGTAAAATATATCAAATGAATCACTTGAGAAACACTATTGCCAATATATGTCAACACTTACGATCATCTAAAAGCAATGTTTTTGATAGGGGTGTCAAAATTGGGTTACAAGTCGGGTTCAGGACAAACCCGACACAGTTGAACTGCTACTGTTTGACACAGCCCGAACCCGACACATTTTTTGAAACGGGTCAATTTTTCCAACATGAACACGACTCATCTGGTTTCCGAGTTGACCAGACTGGCACGAAATTTGATTGCGGGAGTCTCCACGTGAGTGACTAAGCAGGTTAGACATATTGCGTACTATCTTTTGTCACTAAGAGACGACTCGAGCGAAGTCGGCAGAGCTAGCAAGGCGGCATGCAGAGTCGGCGAGGCGATTCTGTCGTCGAGAAGAGCCTAGCCCCTAGGGTTTAGCCTAGGAAGAAATGTCGTCGGAGACTCAGAGGGATGACTGAGCCAAGGGATGCTGGTAGGTGGGGCAGCAGGACGGTGGTCGGTAAGGCCACGAGATGGCAAGAGAAGCGGACGTAAGGCCCTTCAAGCCTGGTTGGCTCATGAGTCACGAGTGCAGTGTGCAAGTGATAGTTGTTTTGGGTTGGTTCGGGTCAAGCTCGGGTTTCCAAGTCAACTCGAACCTGGCTAGTTTTTTGAAACGGGTCAATTTTCTGAACCCGAATCCAACCCATTTGATAAACAGGTTGACCCTAACACATAATTTTCGGGTCGAGCTCGGGTCGGGCTTTCGTGTCGTACCAACTATTGAGACCCATAGTTTTTTGCTCATTTTATTTTTAGCTTTAGGCTTCGTTTGGGAGAGCTTTCTTACTGCTTATTAAAGTAGCTTTTTAGGACAAAAATTATAATTTTTATACTTACTTT
>NW_021392168.1:0-268 GCF_001605985.2 Dendrobium catenatum
AAAAATCTTAGGAGGATTACACAAAAGAACCTAGTGAGACATATACCAAAATTATACTTTACTAAGAACCACCTTTATGATGCTTGTCAATTAGGAAAATAGGTGAAGTCGTATTTTTAGTCCAATAAGAATCTTAGAACTAGTAAACCATTGGAGATTTTACATATGAATCTTTTTTGACCAGTCGAAACTATAAGTTTAGGAGGGAAGGTATACGGATTTGTAGTTATGAATGTTTTTTTCAGATTCACATGGGTTAGATTTCTAT
>NW_021392169.1:0-428 GCF_001605985.2 Dendrobium catenatum
TAAGAGAAATAACGGTAATCATTTAATTGCATAATTGAGAACATTTTTATCAAATATAACAGCAAAATTGTTTTATGACTATATAGTGCTACCACTTCTATTTGATTATGAAGTATACATTAAAGAGAAAAGCTCTTCACATGTTATAAGCCGACATAATGTTAGCATCATATATATCATACCGTTTAAATAGAATGTATCTATATCATATCTACTAGGGCCTATTTGGATGAAAAATTGGTAAGCTTTTCAACAATTTACTTTTTAAAATACTATTTTGAAGCCTAAGTGACTTTGTTGAACCCATATATATGTACACAATAATTGAAATCAAAAACATACCACATCATCTTTTCCAACCATACGACATCAAATTATCACTTGACTGGAAACATTTTGATCCTCTAAATCAATCTTTTAACATGAAT
>NW_021392170.1:0-1090 GCF_001605985.2 Dendrobium catenatum
CTGATATGTATACAAGATTTATGAAAATAATTAATATATTATATTCTCTTGGAAGAATATATAATAGTCTAGACTTAGTCAATAAGATTCTTAAATGTCTTTCTAAAGAATGGGATGCTAAAGTAATTAAAATTAGTGAGGCTAAAGATTTATCTACTTATCCACTTGATCAACTTTTGGGTTCTTTGATTGTACATGAATAGATTATAGCTCAAAGGGATAAATTGGATAGTCCTTCTAAGAAATAGAAAGAGAGAGGTAAAACTATTTCCTTACAAGTTGATGATAATGATGAACCTAGTTCATCAAGCTCTAATGAAGATAGCGATGAAGTAGCCATGCTTTCAAGAAGACTTGGAAGCTTACTAAGGAAGAAAAATCAAAGGTATAAGAAATCTAAAAATTATAAATTTCAAACTAAGAAATTTCCTACAAGAGAAGGGATTATTTGTTACCATTGTAAGAAGTCTGGACATATAAAAGGAGATTGTCCATATCTTATTGATTCAAAGAAGAAAGAGATGGATATAGAGAGTGATAAGAAAGAAAAGAAGCATTTCAAGAAGAAGAAGAAGGCTTTATGGGCCAACCTAGATTCAGATGAATCAAGTTCATCAGATGAAGATGTGATCATTTACCTTATGGCTGGAGGAGAATTGGATCATGATTCTCAAGAGGTATGTAATGATATATCTTTTGAAGAATTAGATGATACTTTTAATAAATTATTTATTAAATACAAAAAGTTAAAAAGAAAATATAATGTTTTAGAAAAAGAGCATAAAAATTTAGATATGTATTTTAATAATTAAAAAAAAAATGAATGTGATTATTTGAAAAATAAAAGTAGTTCTTTATTAGACCGTTCCTTACTGTTTTTAAACTTGAAAGAGAAAATATTCTATTAAAAGCAAGATTAGATTTATGCATGAAATCACATGTTTAGTATAAAGCTCCAACAAGTACAACATCAAATAAAAATTCTACTTATATGTCACATAGACATCATGAAAAGCCACATGCAAATACTAATATTTTGTGTAGTTATTGTGATACAAAATGACATATCTCATTTGATTGCTACGCTCGT
>NW_021392171.1:0-450 GCF_001605985.2 Dendrobium catenatum
AACAGAAAGTCTAATTAAGGATTCTTAATTAAGGCAGTCGACATTACCAGATTGTCCTGGACGATACGTGTATCGGCCAGGACGATAAGCTCAAAACAGAAAGAAGTAGCCACCATAGTCAAGTATGGTATACTGTATTTTTAAATTATCGGCCAGGACGATCCTATGATCGGCCTGGACGAAATTCACAAATTATGCCATAATTGTTCAGGAAATCAAGGGAGTAATTAAGGATGATTGATATGATTAGATCGTCCTGGACGATCACAGGATCGGCCGGGACGATCCAGTCAAAAACCTTAAGTTACTTCAAGATGATCAATATCGGCCAGCCCGTATCCAGGGCTATTGTCAGGACGATTTTCCTCTGATTTGAACTGATCATCCAGGACGATCGTGCTATTGGCCTGGCCGGGCCAGGCCGATGTCCATATCGGCCTGGACGATATT
>NW_021392172.1:0-340 GCF_001605985.2 Dendrobium catenatum
AAATTTTAACATAATATATTTTATACTAATAAAATCTCATAATAACAATAAACAATAACAACATCAAGCTTTTATTCCACTATATGGGATCAGCTAACATGTATCATTTTTCCATTGTCTTATTAAAAGTTAAATTTACATTTAAATCTAATAAAAAATGTCATTTCTAATATTTTTCATCCATGTCTTTTTAGGTCTACTTCTACCTTTCTTAACATAGGCTAAATATAATACATCTCCTCGCCTAACTGGGTCATCAAAAGGTCAATACTATTTTATGTGACCAAACCATCTAAGATGACTATCTCTAATCTTATCTACCACTGGAGCTGCTCCAACC
>NW_021392173.1:0-389 GCF_001605985.2 Dendrobium catenatum
GGGGGGGGGGGGGGGGGGGGGAAGCCTTGGCTTAATGTAACAAATCTACATCTTATATAGTGCATTATATGGTTCAAATTGGAAGAATAAGAATTGATATATTTGTTTGGTTGGTAGAACCATAGACATCTGGTGATAGAGGTCAAAAAGATTGTATTCTGGTGAAGGTGGACAAAAGGAACATAGTCAATGGTTGATGGAGGTAAAAAGTATGGTTTCCAGGTGATGAAGGTTGAAAAAATCATAGTCAGTGGCGATGAAGGTCAGAAATATCATAGTTGTGTGAGGGTGCTCGGAAGGACCATAGTTGGCAGGCAACAGAGGTCCAAAAGATAGTTGTCAGGCGTTAAAGATTAGAAGGATTATAATCAATATGTGATGAAGGTCGC
>NW_021392174.1:0-253 GCF_001605985.2 Dendrobium catenatum
ATAGTGTTGGGTCAGTTTCGGGTTCGACCCGTGACTCAAAATTGACACCCCTATTTATGACATTGGTAGTCAACTACACCAACATGAAACATTTATATGATATAAATGTTATAACCAAGATTGTGAAAACCGAACCGAATATAGAACCATAAGGAGCAGTTCAAGGTTCAATGGTTCAACCGGGTTGAATCGGGGTTTAACCGAATGACATAATAAATATTAGAATTATTTAATTATAATTTAAATTATATAA
>NW_021392175.1:0-361 GCF_001605985.2 Dendrobium catenatum
CGAACCTGTTCGAACTGAGTAAAGTGCAGGTTCGTTTGTACGAACCTGAGTTCGTCGGGACGAAATTTTTCCCGAGAGCATCGTCCAGGGACGAAAGAAATTGGAATTAATTTTCGTCTGTACGATCCGTGTTCAGAGGAGATCGTCCCGAGACGAACGAAGAGCATCGTCTGGACGATCGAGTTCATTAAATAGATATTTTGAGATATTTTTGAAGAGAGAGAAAGCAGGAGAGAGAGAAAACGAAGGAAAAAGAAGGAAAATCGCATTTTGGGCATCTTTGGTCCGTTTTCGTCAGTCGCCGTAGTTGGGAAAGTTGACCGACTCGAGGTAAGACACATTATGCCTTTCTCAATTTTCA
>NW_021392176.1:0-471 GCF_001605985.2 Dendrobium catenatum
ATGTTTCAGAGCTTCATTCCCCTTAGGTTTGACAACTGCTGAAGCCAACCTTACAGATTTGGAAGGGGGTACCGGGGATCTACCAATAGAATGGTGGCCTCTCTCGGACCCAGTCAACACAATACCCTCCGTCTTTGAAGAAGGAGGGCGTGGCGCCCAGTGGTATCCATCAACTAGTACTGAGGTGGCGGGCTGTCTGACATACTTCTTATTTCTCCTAACAGGTTGTGGAGTCAAATTCTTTGCCTCAGACGCCTCTTCCTTTAACAGTTCTTTTTGGAAGCGATGAGAGATCACTCCCTTCAACTGTTTCATGTACTGCTACTTTGTCTGCCCAGATTGTGCAGCACAGGTATGGATTATATTTCTCAGAGCCCATGTTTTCTGCAGATTCTTTTCTTTTGGAGTCTTCTTAGTCGAGTAGTCGACCGGGAATGGTGGGGAATGGGCTATCCTAGCTATCCTCTCCTC
>NW_021392177.1:0-1443 GCF_001605985.2 Dendrobium catenatum
ACTTAGGTCTAACAACCTATTTACTAGACTCAACAAGAGGTTCATTACCTTAAAGTTTAAAGCAGCTTGATTCAGCTTCCGAGAGGGTGTAATTTTACAGGCCTTATATTTGCGATAGGCCTCTTCATTTTTGGGAGTCAGAAAATGGTCATTGGGATGGTGAGAGAAAGAGAAGCTTCCAATAATGAGATGACTGTGCATGCTAGAGCTCGACATTTCTTGAAGGCAAGTTATACTAAGTGAAGTGAAGGATGAATGAGTGAAAGAAGCTTCATATGTGGCCAATTTATAGAATTTTGGACATATTGTACAATTCGATTTAGGATCATACAGTACCATGGGGCAATAATGTTGTCTGATTGATCAGTTCGAAAAAAGGTGGTCAACGCGTATAATACGATGCGTATCGTACAGTATGATCATAAGGATTTCAATCATCCCGAGGGTCATCGGAATGACCTTTGAGAAAAAGTGTCGTACAATATGAACAAGTGTTATTACTGTACGAAAGGGCTATTATATCATACCAACAACCTCAAAGTTATCCTCATTCGTTTCACTGATGTGGATCGTACAGTACGAAAAGGAGGTATTGTACAATATAATGAGCCATAAATGTCATACCAAATAGAGTAAAGTCATCCCAATCCATTGTTGACATGGTTCATATAGAACAAAGAGGAGGTATCATACAGTACGATTTGCAATAATGTCATTACGAACGGATTGAATGACCATACACCTGTATCATATAGTACGATGGTGATCGTATAGTACGATCAACAGAGATGATATTTGAGTATGGTTGTGATTTGTATAGTTTTGATAAATCGTATAGTACGATATTGGATTGTATAGTATGATAAAGAAAATGTCAATTTTTTATTTTTGTATAGTGAGTGTGTGATGATCAGGAACAGCCTTAGAAGATTTTTTTTTTGTTTTTTTAATATTATTTTTTGTTTTTGTTTTGTTTTGTTTTTTTGAATTATGCATTAATTTCTATGACACCAAGTCTTGTCCTCAAAGTGCTAAAGGTGTCATAGGCTAGTGGTTTAGTGAATATATCTGCCAATTAATCTCCTGTAGCTATGTGATGTAATTCTATATCTCCATTAGCAACATGATCTTTGATGAAATGGTGTCTAATGTCTATGTGTTTTGTTCGAGTGTGTTGGATTATACTTTTAGAGATGCAGATAACACTTGTGTTATCATACATGATTGAGATGGTTCCTATAGGTAATCCAAAATCAAGAAGTTGTTGTTTCAATAATAATACTTGTGCAACACAACTTCTTACTGCAATATATTCTATCTTGACTGTGGAAAGGGCTATCAAATTTTACTTCCTACTAGACCAAGACGAAAGTTCGTTAGGGATGTTAAGCCCTATGAACTTAATCCCAAGCTAACCAAGAGGGGGGGTGAATTGGTATTAAA
>NW_021392178.1:0-228 GCF_001605985.2 Dendrobium catenatum
GCTCCTCTATATATATTCTTGATTAATTATTGGGATTTCAACATAATCTTTATTTTTATCCCAATGCTTTAGTGGTTTTTCTCCTATAATTTGAATTTATTTAACTAATTGAAATATTTTTGTTAAGGACTTCGGGATAGCATATGTAGATTCACGTGTGGATGTTTTATAACAATGACTAAGATAAGTGTCAATTTCAGGGCAAATTATTGCATCCGGTCACCGGAC
>NW_021392179.1:0-433 GCF_001605985.2 Dendrobium catenatum
AAAGGTCCGGCCTTTCAAAACTGTAGTGGGCCATGAATTGATGATCATTCAGGTGTTGCAGTCATCTAATGGAATTGACGTAGTCTCCCTCAAAGATGATCCATTCCAACCCCAATATCCACTCCCTAATCACCTCGTGGATAGAAGCAGCAACCATGAACTCCGCTTGGAAGGCATCCCAATGCTCGAACCTTTTCCCGGCCGCAGCAATCAAAACTCCCTCATATTTCTGAACCACCAAACCAATGCCAGCCTTGTTCGATGGATTTAGAGTAGCAACGATATTAAACTTCAACCAACCTCGAGGGGGGCACCATTATTTGTGCGAAGGCAGCCCAGGTTGCTGGGTAGTGCTCCAGTGCTCCAGAATCGTTGTTCGGTAAGGTCGCGGAAGCGGCAAAAGAACCGTGGCCGCAATAATTAATGGAGATCT
>NW_021392180.1:0-348 GCF_001605985.2 Dendrobium catenatum
GCGTAGCTCGGTATTGGTCGATTTTGCTCGACAAAAAAGAAAAATACTATTATGTGAAGACCAATACCGAGCAATACCGAGTTCAATACCGAGCAATACCGAGCAATACCGAGTTCTTTTAGGTATTACTCGGTATTAGTCTTTACATAGCGGTATTTCTCAATATTGCCAAGCAATACTGAGTAATACCTAGCAATACCGAGCAATACGCGAACATAGTAATCCTGGATTCGGTCCGAGTCGGGTCGTCAGGCCGCGCGGTAAAGAGTAAGAACACGTGGCGACATATTATAAGCTACCTGATGTAGCTCTACATCAGGTAACCTGACGGAATAATTTTTCGTGCAC
>NW_021392181.1:0-216 GCF_001605985.2 Dendrobium catenatum
AAGTGGGTGTGAGGTTGCTGCAAGAAGCTGGCAGCGGGGGTGTGTAGGGGTGTGGGCGGTTGCGATTTCGAATAAATTCCGGCAATTTATTTTTTTTTTTAATTTGACTGGCGGTTTAAGACCGCCGGCAAACCGCCGGTATGTAATTTCCGACGCCGTTTTTTCCGGCGGCATTAAAATCGCCGGAAAACCGCCGAAAAATTGCAAAATCGCCGG
>NW_021392182.1:0-2570 GCF_001605985.2 Dendrobium catenatum
AGACGTTAAACTATATATTTCTCTACCGTCGCGAATGCTCCAGGACGCAACACTACTTATCCAATCATAAATCTTTCTCAAGCTTTCTTCCAATTCAAGGCCAATAAAGTCCTCCATTGTCAATTGAAATTCCACAGGAAGCTATCCAATACAAATGTAATTTTAACCTAATGTAATTTGGCTCACACATATACTAATCTTAATCAATAATATAAACTCATACCAAATTAAGTTTATATTCATTAATACATTGATTATAAGCATAAACGTATAGGGAAAATAAATTTTTTTTTTTAATGACACATATAGTTTACTTATATATATAAAAGTTAGGATATGCCTAAATCCCCTTGAATTTATGCATTTATGAAATAGTACTACTAATAATAAAATTCATAATTAACAAACAATGAATTATAAACAACTTGGTGAATGAGCAATTTATAAAATGAAGTAGTTAACATTAATTACTACACACTATAATAATAATATATTATTTTTTATTAGATTTGAAAATTATTATGTGTGTTGATTTGTTATAATATCAAATAATAATAATAATAATAATAATAATAATGTCACACAACAACACATTTGGATATTTAACTAATATATCTAATGCCACAACACACACTAATTTTTCTACAAATAAAATAATAAAACATCATATTATTTCTCCTTTTGATAGAACAAAAAGGAAGGCACGTTACTATGTATTAGAAAAGTAAAAAAAAAACAAGGCTTACACTCAAGATAGTCCTTGACCTAGATCTAGAGGGTGAGACTAATAATCTCTTATTTAAATGAATTGCTAATATAACCATGATATGCCTTCCCCATGTTGTTGTTGCTTCTATCATCTCTCATACTCTTAAGTTACATGGGTATCCCATTTAAGTGCAAGGTGAGAAAAGTGGAGCATTAAAACATCCTAATGATATTGATAATTGTTGTGTGCTTGGGGAAGATAAGGCACTAAGAATTCTTCTTTTTCATTGTCATTGATGTTCACCACCTTTCTTTTCTCAATAAAGATGATGTGAAAGGAGTACTAATCAGAGAAAGAAGTGAAGATGTGATTGGGTTGATTTGGATAAAAAAGATTATATTTTAGTTCTAAGCTACATATAATGGCATGTCCTAATGTTAGATTAGTCGATTGCTTGATTTTTGGATTACAAATTAATATGAGATTTTGGCTTCCAAAATAAGCAAGGTAGGTTCCTAAGAGATTTTAAGTCCACTTTATTATATGTTCAAGGTTTAATGAAGTATGAGTTAAATCAATTAGGGATTGAAAATCTTATAAGTCACTTTGATAACGTTGGATCAACCTTGGGTAAACAATAATTTAGATAATAGGCCATGTCAACCTTGGCATAGAATTAATTAAAGTTTTATTAACTCTAAATCAGTTCAATTAAAGACCTGGGGCCACCATAGTCACTTATGATCATTATAATTAAGTCATATACCAGAGCATGTTCAAGTTTAACCTAATTTGTATTAGGTTCACTTATTCCATAAAATTAATATTGACTATAATAAGTCAATTAAAAATGAAGTCCTCTTAAATTAACTATATATGAATTTGAATAATCATTTAAGAGCTAATAGGTTTATTAAAGCTTATTACATCTATATAGGTTTATTTTAGTTTGATAATATCAGTTTAAGTTAAGCTAGGTTCAAAGGGACTTTCATTATTTCCATATGTACTAAAAACTTAGCCCTAGTATATGGTGGCCTTAGATGGGTCTATTAGTGTAATGACTTAGAATCAATTGAAAGAATTACTTCTATCTTTTATTTTAGTCATTTAACTAAAGCTTAACAATTTCATATAAATAATAGAAAGAAACATAACTTGTATTTCATCAATAAATATAGTTATTATAAGCCCAAATTGTCATGTATATGATAGTCATGTTACAAAGGCTAGCTACATCACTATAAATACATCATGACTATAAAATAAAATCTAAGTGCTAAAAGGAAATTACACATGCTGTATGGAGCATCATATCACATAATTCTTACCCTTTCTTGTAAATATATAAAAACCACATAATGAGCATATAACTCAGCAAGTAACCAAAATCTTACAACTAAAATCAATGCAATGTGAAAGAGAATGATATGCTACAGTAAATCATATACAAAAATTTATACATCAATGTATGTTATATATAATGGTTATATGTATCAATAATCATTCTAAAACATTTCACATCTCGGTTCATCTATTTATTCACTCTTATCAATCATTCAATCATATATGCCTATCAATTATAATCGCATATGAGTAACAATATACAATATCAAGCTTAATCAATACCAGTAATCAGTGATCAATAATCATCAAATATTCAAATGATGTTATCTGGTTCATGCACTTATAACTCCTGATTAGTTGCCTCATATAACTCCTAGTCATTATACTCCTTATATATAACTCCTCTTAAATCAAGTGGACTAGTCTCCTCATCCCGAATTTTTATTCTGTCAGGTTATGTGATGGAGCTCTACGTCAGGTAGCCTATAATATATCGCCACGTGCTCTTACTCTT
>NW_021392183.1:0-262 GCF_001605985.2 Dendrobium catenatum
ACTACTACAACAACAATAACATCAAACCTTTGTCTCACTATGTGGGCTCAGCTACATGAGAGTGGGGATTCTAATTCTATGTTCTTAATTTGACTTGCTATGATAGTAATATGTTGTTAGTATGTTATTAATTCATATTTGTTATTAATCTAATGATTTGATTTTGTAGCTTAGCCTTTACTCATAGACTGGAAATGTGATGCAAGCAAATTAGAGCAAGGCACAAAGAGAAATCAATCAAGAGAAACTAATCTTACTTTTA
>NW_021392184.1:0-920 GCF_001605985.2 Dendrobium catenatum
GACATAATTTTTCCCACCATATACTTGTATCTTCATGAACTTCATCATTGAACTTATAAAATTTATTAATGACAGTAGAACTCTACATATGGAGAAGAGAAAAGAAATCTTTATTTTTTAAATGTTATCACTTCTCATTCTAGAGGAGGAATGTCTTTCCTTCGTTCTACTTGTCGCTTATTTGAACTTAATACAGTGCTACAATGCTAAAGGTAGCATTGTGGTGGTGGTGCTCCTTCTTTTTTCAATGGTTTTTTAATTTCAAATAATAAAAATTAATAAATTAATAACCCTACTTATTACACCTTAACTATAAAATGGGTTGCCTCCCTTGCAGTGCTAAGTTGAAACTCTTCAGTCAAACTTAATAATATATTAAACCAAATTATGGGTTGCCTCCCACACAACACTAAATTTATAATCTTCAGTTAGACTTGCCTAGATTTTTCAATTTGTTCGGGATATATTGTTTCCATTCATCAAATAACTTCCATTAAGATCTTTTTCATTTTCTTTCGGATTAACTTCAGTATTACTTGGTAAAAATCTAAGAGGTCTACTACTGACTGAAATTATAAGCTGATTTAATTGGGTTTTCAAATTTTTAATAGGAGCAGCTTGATTTTGTAATTGATTCTGTAACTATATAGCTCCATCATCCAATACTAATTTTTTATTTACTTTTGGTTATTTTAACTACATCCTAAAAGATATGTAAGTATAGGATTATGTGCAGCTTATTGAGAAGCATTATAATTTACTCCTTAATTGTTATTACCATTATTTCATTGATAACTGCCACACATATTATTAGACCATTTAAAATTAGGATGGTTCCTCTAACCTAGATTATAAGTATTTGAATAGAAATTATTTTGCTCTCTAGTTATGTAAAAATTTTCATCCCCTTTCATATTATT